>NW_026876074.1:0-190380 GCF_032173495.1 Musca vetustissima
CAATGGAGTTGGTTTGATTAATTTATTTTTTTAAAAGGATTAAATTGTTATGCCTCTTTTTTGGACAATCTTTTCACTTTGGTATTTTCGTTATTTTTTACTACTTTAGTTGACATTTTCCTATTCTTATTATTTATCAAAATCAAATCAAATTAACAAACACTTAAATATTTTTGTTTCACTTCACTAAAAATTGGTAATAACACCTCCACTTAACTTTTGTAAAATGAGCATAAATGGAACTTTTTAATGTTTACTCCAGCCAATGCAACAAAGAAAACAAAACAAATATTTTTAATCAACCATCTGTGCAAAATGTGATCAGAGAATATGATATTTTAATCACTTTTCATACATCGTTGGTTAAGCGGCTCATCAGGCATATTGGGCAATGTGGCTTACAAATGTCGTTACATGATATGTTGTATTTATGTCATATGATTATGTATCAAGGTTCGGGCATTTGACATCACACCAGAACACTCCTTTTCTAAGCAGATTTTTCATGTAGTGACGGATTTTTTTCCCATACAGACTACAATATTTTTTCTTCTATGGTATAGGTATAGGTACCGGACAACAATCAACAGGTGTCATGGGAACCATATATATATATTATATATGACATATATATATATTATTATAAATTATTTTGGGGGCTATGACAATAGATGAACTTTGTACGAAAAAGAAATTGCAACATTATCAACCGATTTTTGCTTGAAAACAGTTCAAAATTGGGTTCAGTAATTGGACCTCTTCACCAAACGTACTTTCACAGAAATTAAGAATTTCATCGTTATGGCCTAGTATTTAATATATATTTTACCAGGGGGAAGATACGCGATTTTTATATTCTATCTGTTTCAATTTGTTTGTTGTAAGATATCAAAAACAAATACAATTCCAAATAAGCTTTAATTGGAACAAACAAACTCAAACTGACAAATTGACTGGCGGTTCTGTTTGTTGCTTGTACTTGGAAATTGCTGGGAGCCACCACTCCAACAAGAAATGATTGGTCAATAATTGTCCTGCATTAGATATCGTACAATCCTACACACATTTTGTGTTCCCATTTCATTTGATTCCAATTTTGTTTATTTCAATTCTAGTGTTTTCGTTTTTTTGCACTCTCACCATTTGCGCATCACCATCATCACCACCATATTTTTTATTCACACATGCATGGACTGCAAATATTGAGGCCATTCACAGAGCCATCAACAATCCTCATATGCGCGCACCGCACCGCACCGCACAAATACGCAAAATACGACGCCGCCTAACTAACGTAACTTTATTCATGTTTTTATTTGTTCAATAAATTATGTATGAACCAGAAATTTACATTTGCCCATGTAAACATACAAAAATTTTGCAGCAGTGGCAGGCAGTACGAACTTTGTGTGCCCTGATTTTCGAGTTGTTGCAATGCGCTTTAGAACAGAGTGGCACACAGATTGACAGACAGATGTACGTACGTATTGTTCGTTCGGTGGTTTTGAAGTGGCCTCAAAATACTGTGTCTTGCTTCTGTGTATTTGCCACAGTATCAGATACACGTTTTGTTTCTGTCTTTGTTCTGAGATCACATTAGATCTACTTTGTGCAGAAAAATGTCAAGAACCATCATCATCATTATTTGTACGTACGTATGTCTCATATAACCAACATTGGTTTTCATGATTGAATGCATTTTGAGAAGGTCATTAATCAATGATTCTGCGGCATAAATCTCATCGAATCGATGTACGTACATCAGAGAGAACATATTGACATTGATGATAATGAAAAAACAACTTTACTACTAACAAAATGTATGAATACGAATATATGGATTTTCTATTGAGTAAACATATTTCAAAAGGTTCTTCCAGAACAATGTTGAAAAATAAGATGTGGATAAATGAAGGCTAGGTCAGGTTACAGGATATACTTAATGGTCGAATGGTAAATTAGCTGCTCGATTTCCTCACGTAGTTTCAATACAACAGTAGTCCCGACATGGGTTCACCAACCTGTTCTCCAGAAATTGTCTCTCGTCAATCTGGTCCAATTTGATGAAGTTGTAGATTTTGTGTTTGGCGGCTCTTCTGTTAGTTACCATGGATCCAATCCTTGGGCTTAACCAATCGTTGGCCAGTTACCAGCACCAATGTACGATTCAAATAAAACGAGCTAACTGACCAAGTTCCCTTTGAGAAGAGAACCGAAACAAAATTTGGAACGAGATTGAACATCTTTTATAATGCTACAATATAATCAGATGGATTCCGTTAATTTAAGAATTCGAATTGTAACGTAAATTTACAACTACTGTATAGAAATTTCTACTTGTTTATTTTGTTATTTGAGATGTTTCCAGATCGTACAGATCGCGAATTGAAACCGTTAACGTAGTGTCGTGCAAGCAAGTTGTGTCAATAAAGCAAGGATCAGTGTTGTATCGGGGAATAAAACAACGCCTAAGCGGGGTAAATATAAACCCAAAACCCTAACAATATTATTACCATCTTAAAATACCGAAATGTACGTACTGAAGTATTCTGCAATAAATTTTAGTCAGTCATCGAACGATGAGATCATATTTTGTGAAGTATTCCTGGAGGATTCCCATGCATATATTCAGCCATCTCTCCATAGCATGTTGTATGCGGTCGCGGTGGGCTAATAATATACCATCGGTGTAGGTTGGCGGCAGTCCTGCTTCAGTTTGCCTGGAAGTTGCATATATAATGAAATTGAACAACACTGATCCTAAAATTGGTCACTGTGCTTCCGATATTGAATTTATAAATCTTACTTGGAAGTTTTTTTGTTGATCAACTACAAAAGATGTAAAATGGTTTGACGAAGCCCTTACAATCTTTGTTTTAAAGCTTCGGTAAAAAATCTCGAAAAGAAAAATGAGGAAATCATATCGGAACTCACAATTTGGAAGTTTTATTCCCGTATCAATGATTCTACAGACGAACTTGAGATGAAGAAATCGATGGAATAAATATCAAAGGGCGTTAGAAGTAGTCTTGTGTCATTCGTGAACGACCTAGTTCAATTGAACGAGTCAGTTCACTGAACGAGTGAACGACATAGTTCAGTTTCAATTATTGTCATTCATTGAACGATTTTGTTTACCGAACGCAATCGGTCTGTGAACGACTTTGCTCAATGAACGCCGTCGGTCACTGAACGACATTGTATTTTCTTCTACACCTTGAGTGCTGTTCACACATGGCACAATGTCTTGATTAAATGTCATAGTGGGTAATTTCTACATTAATTCGATGTGCAGTGTTGCCAACCATGTGAAATATTATATGGAAAAATTTGACAGATGGTCGAGACAAATACAAAGGTTTTTGTTTTGATGCATCACTAAATAAGAACAATTTCATATAAAATCTGTTAAATTGAATGAAGATACGTGTAGTATATTGTTGCCCCATTACATGGAATGCGGTGCTTAAAGATCAAATGCTGCAGTAGTGTTTTACGTATAGCTGGAGGGTCAGTAAAAATATGAAGCGACATTTAAAACCAAAGCACCCTCATAGAGAACCGTGGAGCTGGAAACCACGGAAAATAGCAAAGATGTCGAGAGCGACAACTGCAGCGCAAACAAGTGTGCTGCGGAATATAACGGAGTTATGCCTGAACGAGATTGCTTAACTGAACGAGATTGCCCAAGACTAGTTAGATGGTAATTTGATACCTTCCCTATATCCGAAGATTAAATACATGAGAACGACTATTTCTCATCATTTTCAAATCCTTGACCGTTATTTTACTTAAAACTTTTATACAGTTATATGGTTGGGTATTAGTAAGGACAGCAATATACACTATATAATCAAAAGCTTTCCTAATACTATTATTTTTAAAAATAATCTCGAAGCTATTTTTGTTCTTATTGTCCATTCACATTAAATAATTTTTTTATGTCTTTAATAAAACATCCCCATTGCCGATCTTTCATATTTAAATAATAAAAGAAACCTATTAAAAATCCGCTTATAAAATTTTGCATCTCTCTCACGTTCAGTGAATGTTGACTGATTTATTAATGACCAGTCATCCGTCATAGTGCTTTTTGTTCACCATTCTGTCTGGTAATTGCAAAAATTGTTCAGTCATTACGTTTTCTATGCCCATATTTAGTATGGCAAGATGGAGAATGCAACAACAACAGAAATGTCTGCTGTTCGAATGCAGCGACGGGTATTGTGTTGCGGTACTCTCTATTAGGTAGATCTCTTTAATTGAATGACATGTTACAGTTGGGAGTGTAAGAGCTTTCTGGTCTGAGATCGGCGGAAAGTAGGGAACGAATTCTGATATGGGAAATACGCTGGAGTTATGGTCTACCACTTTAAGAAACTGCCGAACAAGGGAAAATTCTGGAACTGTATTATAATTCGCATTGCCCTGCTTGGTACCCTATTCTTTTATTTTGAATTTGTTTGCATATTAAAAAATAAAACAACGACTTAGTTATTTGTTCTGTGATGATTGTCACTTAGCGCTACAAAGTTGCTGTGTTGTCATTAGCCTGCCAGTCATTGTGGCTAGGCAAGGTGTAGATAAGCAAACAAAAATAATATTGCTTTAAGGTATTCCGCACAGATTTGTACATGTCTCTGGAATTGTTAATAGCCTCAAGTCGCAATTATTTACATATTGTTTATATCAGCTATGCACATATTTGTTTTTTATTATTTTCTATATGCACTCCGTTCCTAGGCAATAAATGCAAGTGCGCATGCGCCACATATTTATTACGTTAATTATGCTTTAAACATTATTTTAAATCACCATTAATTATTTCCTTATTATTGATGTCAAATGTGGTGAAGGGTTGCGTTGAAATACATTTTAGGAGGGTCAAAAAAATAATGTTTGAAGGGAATTACAATGTGGCGGATTCGAAAACATTGGAATTATTTTATACTTCTAAGACTATAATAGATCTGCATGAAAGACGTAATTTTCTGCATTTTTTCATCTGTTTGGAAGGAGCGGTACGTGAACAGGTATCATTATACGTACTGTGTCTGGGAGGCGGCAATGCCAGTAGAGGACTTTAGGGTGCTCACCGTAGATGATCAGGTCAGGAAGTTGAATGCATGGATAAGAAGCATTGACATACTTTGGCAAACGTTGTCAGGCTAAGCCAACTAAGGTCAAATGATGGATCTGAGAGCTGCGGCAAGTTATGACGTACAAGGACGAGCTGTCTATGAGTAAAGAAGGTATTTGGATTAGGTTAGTACAGAATACCGTAGATGATCAGGTCAGTTTGTTGAATGAATGGATAAGAAGCGGCAGAGGAGGACAGTACAGGTACCTTGTGGTATTGTTGTTGTGTGCCTGCATTGTGTCGAAGCGTCATGTTGATCAGTTCAACGACAACCACCTCGGAGTGGTTTTTCCTGGAACATTCATTCCGCATTCAAAGACTGCACATTATCCTATGCTTGTTCATAAATTGGGGGAGTCTCCGAGTTTGTATAGTGTAAAACTGTGAATTAGAAAATAATCAGATTTGGATAGTTTGATTGGAAGGATGATTAAAGCCATCTGGAAGGTCATGTCGGAATATATCGAGTTCGTCTTTACCAGTTGCATTAATTTGCGTTACGAACTGTCTAGGAGTTAAGAAGAGATTTGGTGTAGGCTCGTGCTGGACAATATGAGTAATCCCTCTGTCCTTATATACCGTGTGCGCCGGTATGGTGGGACAAAGCATCAGGTTGGTCTACAACCTTTTTATTTCCTCCGCTTGTTGAAGAATTTGCATAGTATATAAATTGCAGATTAGAATAGATCAGTGTGATAGCCCACAAGGATCTATTTGGTATCCAAGCTTGTGGAACTTGATCGATCCTCCGATGTGAGAGCTAGCTGCCTCCTTTAAGGTTTGTGTTTATGCGGATGACTTGCTCATTATAATTGAAGGGGATATACGACTAGAACTGGAAAAGCAGAGTGACCTGGTAGGAATCACTTTCAGCAGAATCAAAACCGTTTTTTTGGTTGGCTTACAGCCGTCTACTCTTCATTGGAGCTGCGAGTACCGTAAGATAACTAGGAGTAACGATGTCCGAGAATTTCTTTTCTTTGTACACGTTGATCAATGGTTGGTACCATCTAGCGTGTTTTTCGGTCAAATTAGGGCTTGAGCAGATATTCAGTGCATGTCTGTTCAAAGCCAGTTCGATTGTGTTAGGTCAGATGAAGCTGCTTCGTGTCAGCGTTGCAAGTGCTGCATGGCACCGTGCCACTTGACCTTGAAGTAAGATGGGGGTTGTGATTTCTACTCTCACCAAGAGGAGGCCATGGAGGTCTACTACATATATTTGTTGGTCTGCTATATAAATATATATTGGTCTCGAATCACATCCTTAAGCGTGACAAATGTGATTCGTAGTATGATTAAGTTTAGCGTGACGCTAAATACCTAAACTAGGTCGGTAACATTATATGAGACCTACATTTACAAATTTCTGTCAGTATATATTTATCCTGACAAACTCCGAAATATCTACTTAAAATTCCGAAAAAGGGGGTGAATATTTATATGGGGCCTATGTCGGTGTGTTGAAACCCGAATAACAGTTTTAATATAAACTCCATTGTATTATGAGGGTAGTTTATCAACAAATCTCTATTTCTTTATTCCCCAAAATATAAATAACGACCCTCGTACAGTAGTAGTAGTAAACATGTCAGTGTCATTCAACTGCACAATTAAAAACAACATGGGCGAGTGCAATTCAATTTGTATGCATTGGGTTGCTGGTGCAGTTTTATTTTTATGTGCGTACGTAGTACATCTATGTACATATTTATTTATGTATTTATCTTTATATCCCTCTTGTCCTCACCCCTGTATTCTAGGATAAACATGATGGCTACGTTCATTCCCCCTTCATTGGGTTGTGCTATAATAAACGTGTAAATAGTCGATGTGATCAGAATGCAAAGAATGTAATTGATTGTCAGAGAGTGTCTATTTAACGATTCGAATTTGTGCAATAAAAACAACAAACACAACAGCAACAAAGGCACTAAAGTCTAAAAACAACAACAACGATAGCAAATTAAAACAAATTGTTATTGTTAAGATCTTTGATTGTTGTTGTTGGCAATTGTACAGTATGAGGGTATCAATGTTATGACGACTGTGTACTTAGCTTAGATTCGAAAACACGAGTGGTTAATAGAGGTCAATTGTGCAGCTTAGCTGTAGCTGTTGAGGGAATAATTGCTAGTAAAGGACATATTGAAAATGATGGAAATAACGGAGATGGAAATGAAACTAATATAATATGTGGAGCAATGTGTGCAACACCAACTTGGGCTTTGGAGACAATATTATATATACATCCAAATAAAATATGAAGTGGCGGTTGCAGCTTTAAGACTTAAGCAATGGACGAGTGGATAGACACCGGACACAACACACCGCATAAACACATTTTACAGGCAACAAATGAGTCGACTTTCATTATCTTTGATTCAGACCGTATTCCTGAAACGAGAGTAGTGACACAGTGCGAAACTATAATACCAGATAGAGAACAATGGAATTGCGGAACACTAGTTCATATGCCGCCTGGTAACTGTTGCTACACGGATGGCTCTCGACTAGGAGGAAAAACTGGACTAGGACTTTTTAACGAAGAACCGGATAGCGAAATTTCTCATCGTCTTACACATCACAGCTCGATCTTACAGGCGGAGGTTCAAGCTATAACAGAGTGTCTTAACTGGTTAATTTCAAACCAAAAACAAAATACAGTAAATATTATTACGGACAGCAAGCAAGCTATAAAGGCAATATCTTCCAGAACAGTTAAATCCAAAACTGTACTGGAATGTATAAATACCATTAATGATTTCTCACAACAAGGACCTATACGAATTATATATCACCAAGGAATCATAGGCAACGAGATAGCAAATCAACTAGCCAGGAGTGCCATTGCACTACTCACAATAGAGATGTATACCGCCAAACCCTTTAGCGAAACACGCCAAGAAATGAGGGAATGGGCACATGATACCCACAAAACCCTTTGGGATAATGAGGGGACAGGAAAAATCACCAAAATCTTATGGGGAAGGCACATCTACTCAAGATTGGATGGGTAGGAAGTAACGAGTGCAGAGCGTGTGGGGAAGGCAGTGAAACGCTGGAACATTTCCTATGCCATTGCCCAGCACTTACATGCCTTCGGAGACAATTCTTGGGAAATGACACTCTTCACGGACTAAGTGATCTGATGGGGTGTGAGTGGAAAATACTGAAGAAGTTCACAAAAAACACGGAATTCCTAGATTCATAGGGAATCAAACCCGAATGTTTTTCTTTATAATATAAACATTCACTAATTCTTGATTTGTACTTTCTCCGCACATCTAGAGCGCACAACAGGCCTCATATGGCTTAAGTGTATGTCCTCATGGACATGTGGTGGTATCATCCACCCCTATTTTCAACCTAACCTAACCTAATAATCATCGGCTACCCTATAAAGTATTCGAGATCGGAATAACATTTTAGGTCGATTTAGGCATGACAGTCTTTCTATCCAATGAAGATGAGAAGCTGTTATACAAAAAAACACCTTTCTATGTAGACTTCTTCATAGCTTCCAATCAACGATCTCTCCACAAAACCTAAATATTTAGTAAATGAAATAAGAGGCTTGAAATCTGTCCAAAATTTCGGTCCATAATTGAGAACATACATAACTAGAGTTTCGGTAAATATTTCATAAACTCTTATCTGATATTATTAAAATAAAAACTATCCCTACTTCGGCGAACCACCCTCGTAAAGAAAAAAACTAGACTATTTCACTATCATCTTAATAATATAGCTCTTGACGCCAATTAAATACAAGTATCTCAATTAAATCCAGACAATTCATCCTCTCGTTTGTGTAGATTTTCTTCATATTCGCCATAATTGCCACTTAAGTTAGGTCATGATGGTGTCAAATGTGATTTACGATACGATAAAAATATACTAAAACGCTGACAATTATATTGTCTAACGAAAGCGAAATCGGAATTATGTCTGGTTGTATCTAAAACACACACGAAAATAATAATTTATTATTAATATTCATATCTTCTGCACACACATACTCACACAGAGATCTACATAAAGTTAGAAGAGAAAAAAAATTAATATACTTATATTTATGTTTGTTTAGATTTTGTTTGCAGGACATCTTAATGTAAAAATGGTTCTTTCTCTTCTCAAACATTTAAGAAGGAGTAACACACATATGTGTGTGTGTTTGTGTATTTATTTATAAACCCGAAAGAAAACATAAAAATGAAAACAACAGAAAAAACATATTGAGGAGTTGTTTTTTTTTTTTGTTTCGTTGGCATTAGCTTTGAAAAGTGTATATTGCAAGGGTTGCCATGTCCTATCGTCTTTAAGTTAACAAAAAAAAAAAAAAAAAAAACAGAATTTTTTAAATGATGTATAGATTATTTTAAGAGTTCGTATGCCTTAACGACTTTTGTTTGGTATCTTCGTTGGAAACGATTTCGATATGAAATAAGGAACAATATCTGTGCAGTTAGATATTACCGAGGCTTTCAATTCACTTTGGCATGATGGAGTTTTATAAAAATTTCACTGTTTGCCTTTGACCGACAAACTTTTAGATTGGTCGCTAATTTCTTTAGAATGAGGATGAGTGATTGGTTTTTAAGTTTTTTTCGCGCGTTTTTTGCTGCCTCAAATTTGTTTACTCCCCCTTAAGACATTCTCGTGACCTATTCTGATGATGTTCTGTTGACCTTTTCTGATCCACTTGCTATGGTGGTTAATAGGCGCGCTAACGAGCACCTTCACGGATAATGAGTTAGATGGCGTCTTAAGTTTAATGTAGGGAAATGTAGTGCTGTGGTCTTTCGTGATAGGCCTGTCGTAATTTTCGGAGGTTTCAACCGGTTCTAAAGATAGGTTCGGAATAGGAATCGGTTTCTGATAAGCTAAAATATTTGGGAGTATAATTTGAGGAGTTGTTCGATTTTATCCGCCATGTAATAGGGCAAAAGGGTTGTGTAATCAGCTAAGCTGAGATACTCCTTGTTAAATTTAAGTAAGCGTTGCATAAATTTATGTTTATTTACTGAATTATTGAACTACGCTGGTAATTTTGTTTTAGTTTTCTGTGTGGAGCCCTCTGTGAAGCAATAGCTCTCGAGTGATGTTGGAGATAGAGACCCTCTACGAGTCTCACACGAAGTAGTTTATTTGTTTCAGGTATTTGGTCTAACCATATACTATCTAACATATACTATCAAAATTGAATAGGTATAATATTAGGTTAGGGGAAAAAATCCATTATTTTTATATGAACTATAGGACCGCGGAATGTCTAATATGGGCCAAATATTAACCTTTTTGTTATATGATTTGTTGTTATTTTAAAGGTGGCTTCATAATGCATCTTTCATAGAAGTCCTTCTCTCTATTTGCGAAAAACTCTAGTGGTCGATTTTAACAATGCTCCCTAGATACCAATTTTTCATCATTAAATAAATTTTGCAATGCAAGATGTGCAGTGCAAAGACATACGAGCGCCTAGAAACAGCATATGACAGAAGGGAAAATATTTTTGGCTCCACCGTCGGAAAATTCAGCATTCATGAAGAAATATCCGACAGCAATGGGGTTTATTGTCTTCGCGGCAGCAAAAAGGATGGTGGTTAGCAGAACCAGAGTTTAGCATCTCGATATACACAAGACCACCTGGCGTTCTCCCGATCAAAAAACA
Organism: Musca vetustissima; assembly: GCF_032173495.1. Classification (NCBI taxonomy): domain Eukaryota; kingdom Metazoa; phylum Arthropoda; class Insecta; order Diptera; family Muscidae; genus Musca; species Musca vetustissima. Next base: position 10,812 of record NW_026876074.1, read on the forward strand.
AAATATCAAATTGATCATATTGTGACAGTGTTTTAGAAATTCGATCGATTCGCTGCTCTGATTGAGTACCAAATACCACCATCAAGAAACCTTATGTACGATCAGGAGTGTCATAATGCTACTGATGTGTAAAACCAGTGTCCCGTGCACAAAAAAGGAGACAAGACAAGATAAGTACCAACTATAGAAGAATTAGTCTCCTTCCAATCGCATATAAAGTGCAGCGTGCTGTGTGATCAATGACATTATTTGGCCATACCAATGCGGCTTCAAACCTGGCAAATCCCCCATAGACCAGATTTCCACTCTGCACTAATTTCGGGAATAGACTCCGAAAAACACATCGACCTTCTTAACATCCTGCTAGAAAAGTTCATACGAGATTCAGAGAAAGATAGTGTTGGCCAACAGATGCTACTATGGTCTAAGTAACAATTTAGAAACAAGACCACCTCTCGCCAGACCAAACTCACACTCTACAAGATGCTGATACTACCCGTGCTATGTAGTGGTACTTGAGTTTGTACTTGAGATTAATATCCAGAAAACATAGGTCATGAAAATTGACAACACCAGTACAGAAAACATCATGTTACAATGCCAAGTAATTAAATACGTCTAGGAATCAATAGGCTAAACAGCATTCGCATTCGGTCGAATGAGAAGCTTACTATATCCATTAAAACCTAAGCATGTATAAAATCTATTCTGCAATACGCCAGTGACAGCAAGCTTATCTCAGGATCATAAGCAGAATATTCTGGCCCAAAACTATTAAATAACATAGAGCTGTGGCAACTAACGTACCAGAAACCCATTCTATAGCAGATTAAACGTAGGGAATGGAGATGGATTGACTGACCATACATTAGGAACAAATATATACTATAAACAGAATCACAAAATCGAGGTCGAACAAGATACATTTAGCGACGAAAAATAACCATTGTATGGAAAGATGCAAAAATAACGGCAAATAAGCAGGTAAGATGGCGATACCCTAAGCTTTCAAGAGGAGTGACAGGAAAAGACGTGAATTTTTAACCAAAGTTGCTATAATTGTCCTTTCTGGGCTCTTGGTGGATTATTTTTTTCGCAATGTGTTAAGTTCAAATCAAATTCCCTTTTATATGGCAACACTATCTCACATAAAAGCTTATATTTTTTATATTTGCATGTATGTGTATTGTGTGTGCGGGCGCGTCCCTGAAAAGTAATAACAATCTTAAGCATCTTAACGACGATACTTTTACAAAGAATGTCCTTCAAGATGGAAACAAGTGAATACTACTAACTGCAACTACCCACTCACAATTGCCACCAACCAAGAGTGCAGCACAAATTCTTCTCTACTACCAATTCTTCGTTTGCTGTTCCTACTTCTGCAACTTCTTGTTAAGCTCTGGCACTAGACAACAAGGACTAAGGCATCATCCTATGCAGGAATAGTACAATATAATAGGCTTTATGCCACTCACTCACACACGTACACACTAAGTTACTTGTTCGCCCGCTCGACTGTTCGCTCGTTACTTGCATACAGCGTATTATGAAATGCGATAGGCACCTGCAAATACTACTTCGCTCCTTTGCAGCAGCAAGGTATGCAAGTCAGAGTAGGTGTTTGTATGTTTGTGCATCCACTTCGGTATGTGGTGCCTCAGTTACTTTGGGTACTTAGAGTCATAAACCTAAACAGCCTAGAGTACACAACATAACATTCATACTTGTTGTCGACATTCTTACTTCCCGAGACATCCAGACTTCGCACAAACACAGATAGTCAGTCAGTCGTCCTCTTGGAAAACAAAGCAGCAAAATATTATGATAACGGCTCGGCTAGATGACGGTGCCAGGGATTTGTTTTGGCCATTGTTGTTAAGCAGGTGTTCAAGAGTGTTGCAACGAGAATCAGTGTGAATGTGCGAATGTGTGTGCTGGTGTGTATGTGTGCTTGCATATTCTGACAGACAACAATAATAATAACTTGTAGTTCTACTTTAGAGAGTGTGCAAATACTTGTTATTGGTGTTGATGTTGTTGTTGCTGTTAAATATGCTTGTTTTGCTATATTTTTTTTGTAGTACACACTCCGACACAAACAATGGTAATTGTCTTAAGCGAGCCTGGTGTGATGGCATATCGGGATAATAGGATCATCAAGAAACGATTTACAAAAATAAAATATTCCTTATTGTGAAAGTGTTGCAAAACATTTTGATTTCCAATAAAAAGATTTGCAAATTTTTAGGGAGCAACATTAGTTTATGTTCACACACTTGCTTCGATCTGAAAATGTATCCTCTTAGTTGAGTTTAAGTGTGAGAGAATTGGGATTTTAACGATACAAGAATTAAAAAAGTTTATGCAGTTTGAGTGTGATAAATGCAATTTAGGGCTAAAATTTACTTGAGATATTAACTATTTTTATTTTATCCTTCCATGGACATTCGAACAGCCCATAAAGAACAATGTACTAGTCTCGTAGTTTTGTATTAGTTTTCGGTATGGATCCATCTGAGAAGCAATAGCCCTAGGGTGATGTTGGTGATAGGGTTCCATCATGAGCCTCTGTCTAGTGTCACAGTCAAAAGTATTATCCGCTATTGTTTATTAAAAAAACAATTGCAACCTCACAGTGAAAAGTATTCACCAGTATTATTTACAACTAAATAATGGTAAAAAGTCAATCTGCTCATGGAATATCCAGTTAAATATTGCATCCGATTTTTTTCCACTTTACACTGTGTGAGTTTGTTTGGAACGCCAAATAACGATTGCCGAGAGAAAATTAGTTCTTCACCATGCTGGACTAGGAAAATCTTATTGGAAATATTCAATATTACTCGATATGCTGTCTAAAAAAGATATTAAGGAACAAAACCGAGAGTCGCATTTGCAACAAGCCGAAAATTAGCGAGAAAAAATATTCAAAATAAGAGACGCAAAATTGGTTGCTCCGACAAGTGGCCGATAATCAAAAGCTAAGTGCACCTAAACTTGCTGAAATCGCAAAGAAATAACTGGAAAAGAAATGTAATCCAAAAGCAATCGGAGGAATTTTGCGTTGCACTGAATCATTCATTCATAAACCCCGAAAACCGAAAATCCGGAGTTCGAAAAAATGGATTTTGCATTTTGGAAATCTGTTATTTTTTTTTTTGCAAACTTAACTTTTTTGGGACGGATGGACCAAGTATGGTATGGAAAATAAAGACGTGTACCCTAAGCACACAATTCTAGTCGTAAATTACGAAGGAGGCTCTGTAATGGTATGGGGGCTGTATGAGCGCTGCCGGAGTAGCAAATGTCGTTTTTATTGAAGGATTTATGGATAAGATATATTATTTAAACATTTTCAAAGATAATTTAAAATATAGTGCTGAAAAATTGGGATTGGCCCTGATCGTTCGAGTGATGCAAACACCACCTCAGTCCCCGGATTTGAATCCTATAGGGTATTTATGGAGTATTTTAGAGCAAAATATCAGAAGCCATTGTATATTTGTGCATTTGTGTGTATTATCAAACTTATCGGATTTCACTCGCCAAATTTTGAAAACTTATAAACATCGCATGTTGTAATATTTTTACCAAGCCAAGATCTAGTCCGAAGATAGATCCATCCAAAGTATGTTTATTTCAAAATCCAATATCTAGTGTCCATTTTGCACATCCATAGATGGTTTACTCTTTGGTATTGATGACGATCGATGCTAACATATCTTCAAGAGTTTTGAAAGTATCCTTTGATTTGTTAGTTTAGTGGCGTTGCCAGTTGCCAAATTTGAATTATGGATGGCAACTGTTGTAAACTTCAGTTGCTTCAAATAGAATTTATCGGCAACCATTTATTTGTGGTTGCTATATAGTCGTTTTTAGCAATAAGAACTGAAATTTGTAGGCTTCCCATAATGGTTAAAATTACTACAAAATGGCGAACATATTCTTTTGTGCAAATTATGTGCACGTGTGTGCCATTTCGAATAAAAAAAATATTCTTCCCTTTTTCCTCCTCCTTTAATCTCGAAACAATCTAATAGATGATACGTCTTGCACTTCATTTTCATCATAAAAAAATAGTTCCAATGAGCTTAAAATTAGTTTTTGTGAAATATTCAATTCAATTTTTTGTTTGTTTACAATATTTCTAGTTGAAGAAGTGTCAAAACAGTATTATCGACGGCAACTGAGAAAAGTTGATATTGATAATGTTAAGTTTTATTTCCGTGGCGTTGCCATTTGAAATCGCAACTGGAGTTCGGTTGCTATCCATAATCGACCCATAAGATTCCGTTCAGATTAAGATATATAGGAACATCATATTTGACACCCATTGATTTGATACCAAATCTTCCTACCGAAAATTATTAATATTGGTACACTTTTCGTGGTAGATCCCATATAACGCTACTCCGCAAGCGATTGGTATTTTCGTTAGCTTGAGAATGTCTGTATTTTGTAATACAAATTTTTCGGGGCAGGAACAACCTACTATCTCATAATACCATGACATAGTCTCCATCTAAATGTCCCGATCGACTTAACAAATTTGGAGGATATAAAAAGTTCGGCCCGGCCGATCTTAACAATTGTTTCACTTATTCAAGTGATACTTCCACGAACAATTTTCAGTTTTGAAACATCTCTAAAGACCCCCATAGTCAATTGCTGTTATGTTTCGGCTTATACGTATAGATCATGATTCGCCATCTGGCATGATCCCATAAACGTCTGTAGAAGCATCCCCATCGTATTATCTCAAAATTTCTTTCAATCGATACGGACTTTATTAGAGTGTTTGTCGAACTGTGTGGAATTAAATTACCTGAGGGTAATTTATATAATGTTTCTCTGTTTCCCTGGTTTCTACTTGAGGTTTCGGCAAGCAATAAAACAGCCCCGAATGACATCTCCGCAAATATCGATGACCAAACTAAAACAGTCAGTAACAACCATGACATAATCGATTGATTACTCAATCCTTCCAGGCAAAGAATATGAAAGTATTCCTCTTATATACCGAAATTGTAGGGTATTATAATATCGGCACCGAACTTTTCCTTGTTTTTTATCTTATTACACTTTCAATATACGTCGTAATTTATTATATGGTATTAATGGGATTTTGAGTTTCTTTTGATATAGGGAGGTGACGCCACAGATGGTTTAGGGCGGGTGTGAGTGACATGGCACCGACTCAAAAATATGATATATTGATTCACATTTTGAAATACCCTGCATATAATAGTTCTGCCTATTTGCGGTTTCTGAAGATTTGAGCCGAATATTTCAATGGATGTGAATTTAATTTGTTTATCCTGGCTCTATGTGGCTAAAAGACTTTTTCGCATACAATTTTTAACATCAGCCATATTTTGACGTAACCCGCATTTTTAAAATAAGTTCCATAATTTAGCATTTCGGTTCTCAAATGATAACAAAATATTCGCTTTAAAAGTTCTTCATATAGTTCCTATATGAAGAACTTCTTCAATATAAATCCATGGTTTGAGATAACTCCCTCCATATAACGGCGCTGACGATTTCAATCATTTTTGGGAACACTGAGTCAAAATAAAAGTACTACCTTATACATAAATAATACATTATACATAACACATTATATTAATAATTTGATAATAAAGTTAAATCTTACGAACATCTGGTAAAATTGAGTCAACAGACAATTATTATTATCAACACCATCCACATACGTTACAATGTTTATATATTTGTGTGTAACACCTTTTTTAATGTGTTTGGTGTTATTATTTCAACCAATTGTACTGCCACCTGCGAATAACTAACTTTCATAACGTGCAACATGCAATTGCTGTTTTTGTTTCGTTTTGTTGTACACTAACAAGTGACGATTGTTTCTGTTTTTTGTTTGTAACAAGGATTTTTATTCCTGCCATTTAGACTTTAATTGCATTGAACTTTTAATTAAAATTCCATGCTTGACTCTTCACTTCATCAGGCTGAAATCGTTCCCTCGGTGTGGGTATGTTATGTGTGTGGAAATATCGCACTGAAGGACCGACATGCCGACATTCAATGTTCAAAATACCCAGGCCACCTATGAAAGTTTGTAACTGATTAGGTTTCGAGATTCGTTCATGTAGATAAAAATGTTGGTGTCGGTTGTTCCACTTCCATTTGGGAGGGAGGCAGAACACGAACATCGTTTACACTTGCTCTCTTTCTTGGAAAACGCCCCCAAATATTGTAGTTTTTTTTTGTTCCAAGGATTCTTAAACGAGAAGGTGTTAATTTTACAACACAGCTCCTATGTTCGGCCAGCGAGAAATAGGACAAAAACTGCGTCTCCATGTAAGGGTGTGTAGACGTGTGTGTGTCTGCGCTGGCGAATTCCGATGATATTGCTAATGGTGATAGTATGTGGGGCAAGACCAAAGTTGTGGCTGTTGTTAGCTTTATCCTCGCCTTTTGAGGTCAAAACAGGATGTTACCGAACAAAAATGGCCACAATGTATATTGTAACGGAACCGCAACAATTTGCAACAGACAAGTTACAAAAGCCAAGGATGATGACGAACAGAAAAAAATACTCAAAAAGTGTTGAAGAAAAAAAAAGGAATCTGGTAGGTGTCACTAACCCATGGTGACAGGCATTTGAAGGTATTAAATAATGAACAAGGCTTACGGGTTTTACACACAACATTTTTATGGGATTTTGCGAGAAAGTATATTGTTCGGAACACCATCAGATAGTGTTTGTTGGGGGGAGAAGTCGGAATTTTGTAAAATAAATATAATAGAAGACAAAGTAGAACATAAAATATATTTATGTATGTACGTTTTGTGGATTATTATTAATTGTAGTTTTTTCTTTCTTTCAGGTATGTCAACTTATAAATAAACTAGCAAAGTGCCCGCTACTTCGTATGTGGAAAGGGAATACAAAAAAAAAAAAAAAAAAAAAAATATTTCATATGAAGATCGTGAATACTGTATAATTTGTTGTACTATAGTTCTGAATTCCACCTCTATTTCTACATCTAATATCAAGTTTATTACCATTTAGTACTCTTCACACACTTAAGCACTATTTTCTGAATTTTTTTTATTTTACACAGATTAAAAATAGATCAGATTTTAGCAAATACCTACAGGTTCCACATTTAGTTTCATTTAGCATTTTTCGAACACATAAGTACACATTTTTAAGACTACCTCCAATAACCTAAATTCCAAAACTCTGGGTTCAACCAAATCCAAATTTAGTACCATTTAGTACTTTTCATACTCCTAAGTAAGAATTTCTAAAACTACATCAATTCTACACTATAACAGTATTCTTAATTCGACCAAAGTCCAAACCGTACCAAATTTAGTACTTTTCGTACTCATAAGTACAAATTTCCAAATGTACCTCAATCCTGCTTTCAAATAGTAATCGTAAGTCCAAATTTGAGCATTCCAGCTCTGTCTGTTCATTCAAAAACAAATTATACAAACCTATCTCAATATTCCAAACCTGCTTTCAAATAGCAATCGTAAGTTCAAATTTAAGAATTTCAGCTCTGTCTGTTCTCCAAATTGTACCAGATTTGGCAACTTTCAGAATTCGATTTCTAACCGTTCACTCTAGTCCACATTGTACCCAGAGATGGCCTGTCAGAAACAGTGACTTAAATGACATACATTTCCGACGTATAATACATACGTCAGAAACGTCGGAAACCTACCCAAATCCATTAGGTTTTTGACAAAATAGCTATTTCCATTAATCAATTTGGAAATTACGCATGCTTTACTCAAATTAATATAAAATTTTAAAATTTGCTTCCCAAAAAAATTTAGAAACTTTTATCAGTTCTAGTAGTGAATAGTCAGATATATGTAAAAATAATATATATTCTTGAAAATAACTGTATATGCTGATAATATTCAAATAAATGACGTTTACTACATTTATTACATTTTATACAGGTATATGACGTTTTCGAGGTTTACACCTTTTTGACAGTCGATTATCTAAAAATTCGTCACACGGACCATCCCTGATTGTACCGAATGTTGAGCTTTTCGTGCCCATAAGTACGAATTTCCAAAACTACCTCAGTCATACACTCCAATAATAACCTTAAGTGCACATTTAAGGATCCCAGTTCTATCCGTTCACCTACATCCAAATTGTATCAAATTTAGTACCATTTACTTTTCGTAGACGTTAGTACGAGTTTCTAAAACTTCTTAATTTCACACTCCAAAACTATTTTAATGACAAATATCAGGATCTCAGCCCTATTCGTTCACAAGAATCCAAATTGTACCATATTTAGTACTTTTCGTACTTGTGAGTTCGAATTTCCAACACTGTCTCAATCCTGTACTTTAACGGTAATTTTATTTTCAAGTATACGTTTTTCATCTCTATCCTTTTACTCAAATCTAAACTTAGTACCATTTAGTACACATAATTACGCATTTTTAAAACTAACTCCATGTCTCATCCTACAATCCAATCCTTAATTTTAATTCCAAATTTTATGATTTCTGCTTACACAAAACGAATTGTACTATATTTAGTACCATTTAGTGCTTCTCGTATCTATAAGTACGTAATTCCAATACTACCTTAATTCTGTAATCATTCATTCCAAATTTCACTTTTCCATCTCTATCCGTTCACTCAAATCTAAATTGTACCAAATTAGGTACCATTTAGTACACGTATGACGAATTTTTAAAACTACCGACATATCTCAATCCTGCACTAAAACTGTTACATTAATTCAAAATTTCAGGATCTCAGCCACAAACAGAAACAATTTGTAGACCATTTGGTACCAGAAGTACTTTTTTCCTACACTCCAACAATAATTTTAATTCGAAAATTCTGGAGTCCAGCTCTATCCGTTCACACATAATTAAGTTGTACCAAATATAGTACCATTTAGTATACATAAATACTATGCCTATATCTCAATTCTATATTCAACAGCAACCATTATTCCAAAGTTTAGTTTCCAGATCTCTCCATTCAAAAGTACGAATTTCAAAAACTTCTCGTAAACCTCAAACCGACACTCAAACAGTAATTTTAATTCTCAATTTGAAATGCTATATTTTGGGATTCATTGCAGGCCAGAATTGCGGTGTCGTCAGCATATGTTGCTATGACGATTTGTAGTTGGTAGGTCGTATGTAAAAAGAGTGTACAAAATAGGACCCAAAACGCTCCCTTGAGGAACTCCTGACTGCATTGTACAAAAACCAGATGATGAATCATTGATGCATACATAAAAATATCGTTCGTTTAGATAAGACTTGAGTTATAAATAATAGGGAGTTGGCAGAATGGACTTTAGTTTAAACAAGAGACCGGAGTGCCATACTTTGTCAAATGCCTGTTTGACATCTAGAAATACAGCCGAACAGTATTGTTTATTTTCCAATGCGTTCCTGATGGTATCAACCACGCAATTATCTCTCAATAACAAAATAATTTTGTATAAATCCATACTAAAACCGGTGTGGACATATGGTAAACAGGCTAAGCAACCATAGTAATGTTCTGGCTGTAATGATTACAGCCAGTAAAGTTTAGTACTTTTAGTACACTTAAAGGTCAAATTTCCAAAAACCTTTTTGTACATCATTCTAACTTTCCATCAGTGTCCCACATGCCAAATTTCAGAACAGAAGAAATACAAAGGGTACATAGCACATTTTAAACAGGCTAAGCAACAATTTCCAATGTTCTAGCTGTAATCCTCCTACACACCAACAACAAGCTTCTAGCTTTAGCCGTTTCATATATTAGATTTGCCATTTTCACTTAACACTAATGTTCTTTTATATATTTGATATATAAATCATCATTATATTATTATAATTTTGTTAAATGTTTTAGTTTTTAAATACTGAAACAAATAAGTTAATATGTTTAGCCAAGTTTGCTGGAACTAACATATTAATGTTATTTCCGAATTATTAGTACCATTTTGTACTTTTTATACAAGTAAGTACGAATTTCTTAAACCATTTCCATACATCAACACCACTTCCCAACCTTTACAGCATATAAAATTTCAAGATGCTAGCTATATATGCTCCATGCTCCACGCTTTGACATGTCATCTTCCACTGGATCTTTCCATCAAATTCGTGGCCATACCCTTCTGCGTGAACTGTCAGTAGGCTCGCTTTTATATGCCTCATTCATTCGCACAACATGACCTATCCACTGTATTCGCTGAGGCTCGACAGGTCTGACTATGTCGATGTCCGATAAAAGATGGTACAGCTCATGGTTCATTTGACGGCGATATTAATCGTCGACCGATCGGTCCGTAGATGCCTCATCTGCTAGCGGGTAGTATCACCTTCTTGTAGAGTGAGGTGGCCTTGTTTTTGAACTTCTTACTCGGATCAAAGTAGCATCTGTTGACAAGCACTATCCTTCTCCGAATTTTAAAACTGATGTTATTTATGGTGGTACTGAGGTATATAAAATCTGTGACTATCTCGAAACTGCAGTTTTCAAGATCTTCTCGCCATTTACTGCCAGACCCACTTTGGCAGACTCCTTCTCAATTCGTTCTGTGTCTGTTACCGCTCACAATGTTCGACCCATTATGACAATGTAATCGGCGTAGGCGAGTTACATGTGTTGTTTGGTGTACAGAGTGTCATTTCTGTTCACCTTTGTCTCTCGTATGCCCATTTCCAGCAGGATGTTAAAAAGACCAAGCGACAAACTGTCACCTTGTCTAAATCATCGTTCGGTATTGAAGGGCTCCGAGAGGACCTTCCATCTTTCATTGTTTACCTTTTGCCATTTAAAGTTATGCTGCATAGACGTATTAATTTTGCCGAAATGCGGAACGCAGACATGGCTTTAAACACCTCTACGGATAGGGCTGTGGAATGCGGCTTTATAGTCGACGAACAGGTGGAATGGGTCGATATGTTTTTTGAGGGTCTTGGTGGTGGATTTGCAGGTCTGAAGCTGCATTGGTATGGTTCAATAATGTCATTAAGCATTGGCTTCAGTCATTCACACAGTACGCTGGATAACACTTTATATGCGAAGGGAAAGATAATAATTCCTCTCGGTAGTACAAAATGAAAAATTCGCGGTTGTAAACATAAATTTACAGTGGAAAAAATTCATTTCGGTACATGCTCCTGGCCATCGGCTTGAATAGTTCGGAAGGTTATTCATCGGCACTTGCAGCTTTATTATCGTTCAGCCGATTAATTTCTATTCTGACCTCATATTTGCCCGGTGGTATACAATATATACCGTTATATCTTATTTCTTTAGGGGCATCTTCTTCACTGTCACTATTTGATACCAGAACATTTGAAAATGCTCCTTCCAGTCCTTAACACGATGTCTGCAATATAAAAACGTCCACCTTTATACCAAATCTACTCTTAATCTAAATATACAAAGTTTAATTTTTCACTTTAAAATCCAGTTGGTCACCCTGTTTTAAAATATCTTTCTTGTATATAAAAACGAAAATAAGCGGACGCAGTGCAAAGCAACAGAGGCGTTTGTGCCGGCCTCACTTGTTGTGGTTGGTACAACGAATTAGGCCAAAACTTTGTTCTGAGACTAATAAAATTGAATGTTGTGTGGGCGTTGTGGCAGGCGTTTCCACGAAGTACAATGTTGGCAAATGATTAGGACCGCCACAACAAGAGTGAGTAATTAAAAGTTTGCCATAAGAAGAAGGCTTAATGTTCCTGCCAACTGGACAAAAGTTTTACTTTTACGTTTTAGCTAAGCCAATGAATGAAAAACGAAAACGAAAAACTACAAATTAGGCAATTCTTTTCACCAGACTCCGAGCTCGGACATATACACACCTGCTACTCAAATCTATTTAAGTTTAACATTTCCGTTTGTGTATAATGTCCTGATTAGAGGTGGCAGACAAATGGCTGGCATACTTTTGAAGAGATAATTAAGTCCATTTATTTAACACAGATAGGAATTATGTGTTTTGGTGCAGCATCAGCATGATCATGCAAAGGATGTGTCAAAAACTTTAAATGGACTGAAGTATTCTTATTTGTTTATTTGGCAGATCTCTGAAGGCAAACCCTCCCCTCCGCATTCTCTCTTGCTTGTTATTTACACGACCAGCGATGGGGAGGACAATAACAGTAATTTCGTTCATCACCGCTTACCATTGTGTCAATAAGTTTGCCTAACATTGTTGAATATGTAAATTGTAAATGGCGAATGTCCCTAAGGGCATGAAACTCTAATGAATTGAATTGTGCCCCGTTTGACGTCAAAGCCCAGCGCGGAAGGAGAACATGTCAACAGACATTCACAAAACTTAGTAGAGGGTTTTTTGGCATTGCGTGGGAGTGTATCTCCCTTTTAATCTATCAATTTATGCAGAAAAGTAGACTGTGAGGGTTTTTTTTTTTTGTGTAAATGTTCTGGGTGTTAATTACAAATGAGGATGGAATATGAAAAATGTATTTTTTATTGCTCTAAAGATGTAGGACGCAGACGTAGATTTGAACAAATTTTCGGTAGCGTTAATCTCGTCGGTTTACGGTTTTGAAAGCTCCGTAGGACGTTTCAACAGGAGGAGAATTTCGTTTAGAAGATGTACAACATGGGCTAATGTTTCCCTGCCTGATTTTCCTATTTTGATGGTTAAATACATATAAAGAATGGACATTTTCAAGGCCAAAACATATCTATAATACTTCTGTATATCCCTATACCTTTATTAATTCCAACTATTTTGTTCTTGAAAACGTATTTATTTATAATGTCGATTACTTTAATTCTGAACACAAGACGAGATGTTTTGACATTTCAATATTATACAAAAATGTCGCACATTATATTTTAGATAGTATGTTTCCATTGTCCTTTTTCTAGTTTACACAAATATAGGATCCATAAAATTTTGAAACAGATTTTCAGATAATAAATCCGACTTTGTATCAAACTTTTGCACACATCATTTTAAAGCTGAAAACTTTACTAAACACATACCGACGCCTCCGAACCATAGTATGCTAAGTCTGAAAAGTGAGTTTTTCAGTAGAAGCTTTCATACGTGCCATGCTAAGTACATGTTTGCTTATAACTTTGGCTTGGATTGGCCGATGATTACCAAAATTTCAATGAATTTGAATTAAGGACCGTAGTATCTAAAAACGTAAAAAACTCTAAAACATGCTAAGTCGACTTAGCATACTATGGTTCGGAGGCGTCGATATAATATATAAGAAATTGTCAACCGAATTAGCACCGACTAGGCACTCCAGAGGCTTTTCAATTCAAATGAGTACATTATGTCCGATCCGACCTTTTTGATCCTTAATATAGGTATTCTCTCAAAAATCCATGCCTATTTGTTCCTTGAAAATAATATTCTTTCAAAATCTACGCCTATTTGATCCTTAAAAAATTATTCCTTCAATACTTCACGCCTATTTGATCCTCGTAAAAAATATTCTTTCAAAAATCCACACCTATTTGATCCTTGTAAAAAATATTCATTAGAAAATCCACGCCTGTTTGATCCTTGTGAAAAATATTCTTTCAAAACCCACGCCTTTTTGATGCTTGAAAAAAAATCTTTAAAAAATCCATGCCAATTTCACCCTTGCAAAAAAAAAAAAAAAAAAAAAAATTAAAAAAAAAACGATTCCTCGGGTCAGATCAGGTAATGTTTACATATATGCGGAAGTTCAATAACTAGTGTGCTTCGTTCTGTCCTTCTCTTGGCATTGGAATGAAGACATTTGAAACATCCAATGGCGAATATGTTCAGATGCTGAAACATTTGCCACTTTTTGACGACCATGCCACTTTTTGACCATGTTTCTCTGTTCTTCTCCACTTTCAAAGCTTTCTTCTTGAATGACATGATACTATTCACAGTGATTCCTGTAAAAAACATGCCCAACAAGTAGCCAACGAAAAGAAATTTGAAAGGAAAGGAGTAGTTAATAAAACCCTAATCTTTATACCGTGAACCGTGTGCGGTAGTTATGAACAGTGTTGCTGTTTTGGGCATTTCGTACCAAATTTGGTCCGAAAAATAAATACATTTTCAATTTGATCCGATGGTTGGCCATATCGGCTCATTTGCATGCCAATAATTCTAGGACTGTGGTTAAATTTTAAATGTTGAATCGTAAAGACGGATTTGGTGCATTTTTATTGTCATTTTTATAAAATAAAATTTTGAAATAATTAAAGGCCATAAATGTGGTCTCTGTAAAAAAATCATACCCAACATGTACTTAACCGAACAACAAAAACTTGAAATTTAAATGGAAAGGAGTAGCTACCACAAAAGAACCCAAAGGGAATTCAACGTAAATAAATGAGAATTTATTCAATTCCTACGACAATCGCAACAATTACATAGCCGGTTGTGCTTTGAGTATTTTCATTTCAATACTCTTTTCATAATTTTACACTCCGATTTCTAATTTAATTGGATAAAATTTCTTATTTTCATGTAAATTAATAGTCCAACCTTCCTTAAATTTCCAAACCTAAACTTTGATTTCAACTCAAATTAATGGCAACTCAATAAATTTCCTCTCTTTGCCTCAAAAGTGTTTTCTTCTTCTTTGAAGTAGTGGCATCACAACAACAACAATTACAACCACTCAAATAAATTGATGGGAAATAAACTTGAAATTTCCTCACATTTTAACATCTGTTGACCCAGTTAAAATGTTTTCACATTCAATGAGATATTTAGATCATTAATTTTCCAGTATCTAAGATACCTTGGCTGGCTTATTCTCGATGATAATGCAATGAATTTTTTTTTACAAAAAACTTGTCCCTAAATACGAAAGTATCCTCGAAAGGCAAATAATAAGGAACAAAAAAAGAAAATAGTATACAAATATTTTTTTCTTTAAAGGTCTGGGCGAGCATAGCCCCAGCAACACATTCACAGTATTTGGATGTTGAAATTATCTTCAGTTTCTACCCTTAGATATCAGCTTTTCGCTTCTGCTTTTTTTCTTTCCTCCCTCACTTTGGTAAGAAGAATCATTGCCTTAGAGATGAACTTAAAGTATGAAAGAAGAGGTAAAAAGGCGTTTAAAACTATTTGTAAAGGATGCTATAAACATGGTCGGTCCCCCTTTCGTATGTTTTTCTTGTTGTTGTTTTTGTGTTTTGTTACTCAAAGATTTATCCCATGATATTTAAAAAAGGAGAAGAAGAAAAAAAATGTAAAATTAATGTCCTTAAGGAAGTTTAAGAAGAGTTGCCTTTGTATGCGTCCTATCTTTGTGCGTTACATGGAATGGAAATACAAAAAAGTATATAAAAAGTGTCGGGGGCACAGAATATAAACTTTTTTAATAAAGGTTCTTAACGGTCGTACATTTGTGAATATTTTAATAGCAATATTATCTAGGGTATAGGTCTGTGGCAGATGGAAACTGCTTTTTCTTTAAATAATCTGTTTAATTTTGAGGTTGGCGTTGTGTAAGAACAAATACCTTCTAATCACTGTAGTCACTACTGCATTAATTAGCTATTTTTAATAAAATTATTATTCGAATAAAATAAAAAACAGTGTCTAAAACAAAATTTTATAATTTATAATTTGTTGGCACTCCATAGCCTTTTCAGTCCAAATGAGTACATTTGGTCCGGTCTGAGAACTACTCTTGCCAGGATGTATCAGTCGTACTGTTTAAAAAAATTCACGTCTATTTGATCCTTGAAAAAAGTCCTTTAAAAAAATCCAACCTTTTTTGATCATTGAAACACGCCTGTTTGGTGCTTGAAAAATTTGAACCTTGAACAAATTATTCTTTTAAAACTCCACGCCTATTTGATCCTTGAATAAATAATATTATTTCAAAAAACCACGCCTATTTGATCATTGATAAAATTATTCAATAATCCACGCCTATTTGATCCTTGAAAAAATTATTCTTTCAAAAATGCGTAACTTTTTAATCCTTGAAAAAAATATTCTTTAAAAAATGAGACAATTATTCTCTTCTTTTTAAAAAATCCGTGACTATTTGATCCCTGAAAAAATTATTCTTTTAAAATTCCACGCCTATTTTATCCTTTAAAAATATTCTTTAAAAATTTCACGCCTATTTGATGCTTGAAAAAAATATTCTTTAAAAAATCCACGCCACGAGGGGCATTCTAACTTCTGAGCTAAATCTAGGGGTACCCAGCACCTGCGATACGGAATATCTCCTCTTCTACCACGTTAACAACCTGTTCTCACGACAACACAAAGGACCCACAACTCCCACACTGGATGAAGTCATACTTAACCCTACGGTCAATAACCAAAAAAGTATACGTAGATCAATAACCGTGGTACATTTGTACCCATCCAAAGATATTTAATCTCATTAAAAAAATTATTGAGGTTTTTTATTTTAAAAGTCTATACGGATCTGATCTAGATGTAGAAACTCAAAATGATATATACATTAAAATAATATATATTTAAATCCATGCTTAAATGATAATCTATCTAAAACAATCATAGTAAATTCGTTATAGCTTTCTAATGGGTTAAGCTTTTTTAGTTATATTGGGTGTTCCTCAACCCCTCTGCAAATTTTTGTGGCCCTATATAAGATTGGGCCACCAGGGCGACTCCTGGAAATCAGAAACTACCTTGGTTTCCTTTGGTATACAGGGACTAAAACAATTATTATTGCCAATTATTCACATTTTATGAGTTTAGAGATTGTGATTGGCGCATTTTTAACATTATTTTATACTTTAAAAATTTATTTAGTAATAGTTTATATATGTAGGTCAATCTGGGATTGTAATAAAAACTAATTCGATTATAGAAAAAGTTTCAGGCCCAATATGAAGAATAATTGGATAATTACGGACAATAATCATGTTTGTCCCTGTATACCAAGCCAGAAAGCCAGGGTAGTTTCTGACTTCCACGAGTCGCCCTGATGGTCCCATGTTGTCTAGGGCCACAAAGATTTGCAGAGGCGTTGAGGAACACCTAAATAAGATCCCAATTAAAAAACAACCAAAAAAGCTTAACCCATTCGAAAGCTATAACGAATTTACTATGCTTCTTTTAGATAGATCATTATTTAAGCATGGATTTAAATATATATTATTTTAAGGTATATATAATTTTGAGTTCTTACATCTAGACCAGATCCGTATAGACTAATTTAAAATAAAAAACCTCACGATAGTCCCATTTTTTAATGAGTTACAGAGCTATCTTTGGATGGGTACAAATGTACCACGGTTATTGATCTACGTAGGTAATAACTTTAAAAAATTGTAAAAATTATATATATGGAAAATATTTATAATTTTTTTTTTTTTCGATTATGTGTGAAAATACCTCAAGAATGATTCCTCAAAATTTGGTCCAAATATCTCCATTATTAAAAGTTTTACAGCATTTTTATTCGAAAAAAGGTACAAATGTACCCGGTTATTGACCGTAGGGTTAAAGACAACATTAACAATATCGACAAAGGGAATAGTGTATAGCCATAAAAGTGGAATCCGCGACGTGAAAGTCCACCACCACCCAGTGAATCAAGCCCAAAACAATAACGCTTCATGGGCAGAGCTACCTAATAACTTATGGGTTTATTGTATCTAGTACCATACTGAAATAGCACCACGCCCTCCATTCGTTATAACCATACTTACTATATCTCTAATGTCATTATAATAACAGAATTCTGACAGTATATGGTTCCAGCTGCAAACTGCCCTTTAGCTTGTTCGTGATAGCCCTCACTTCAAGATCATGTGACACTACAGAAACGAAAATAACTTCTTCTGACCCAACACAGTCCCGCTGGCTGTGTACAATACAGATGGACCATAAGATGCAAAGATCCACAAAAGGACCCCTTGACATAAATAAATCGTCAATATTTTAACCCACATTATTGAACACTGCTAAAATTATGTTAACAACTATATGACGAATAAAATTCCAATAAGAAACAGCTAATTCCATTTCATACCCCACCTCTCTCCATATCACTTTACACTGTCGTTGTCGTATTCTCAAGAAAACTGTTTACAACTTGTTAAACTTTTTTATCGTCAGATTTACAAAAAAAAAGATGCAAACCTCCTGCTCCTACCATACCCGAATGTTTTGTACCATCTTCTTACCTCCTTCAGCAAATGAGGTCATACCCACTCACTCACTGACTGACTTACTGGTTCACTTGTTATATTTGCATTGACTCTGTCACAAATCGTCATGAGTGGCTTGCCCTCAACCGCATTTGGCAACTCTATTTAAACCTCACCAAGGCTTTGGCAAAACTATGCCATTAAGATTACAAACAGCAACAAAAATGAATGTCTATAGATCTATTTTATTTCTCGCCTTCGTCACAAAATTCACGCAAGGCGGAAGGCGGCGGCTCATTCAATAGGTCGTAAATATTCCCACATTCATATATAAGTGAAGGGGGACTTTCTTTAGTTTACACAATATACTGGTATATTATGTGCGTGCACATGTGTGTGTGTGCGTCTCAGAGCAACATGTCGTAAAATCATGTCGATGTTGCGAATTTTTGTCATATGCAGAAACTTGTGAGTGTGTGTGGGTATGTGAATAATTGAATATCCTTCTTAAAATATTATTTAACGAACATCTCCACAGGTTCTGACACTTAAAGTTACTCGACATAAAAACAGCTGTTATGCCCAAAACGATCCAATATTTAAAGAGACAATTCCCCTCTCGTTGTAGAGGTTGGAGAATTTAGTTCAAGTAATGCTTATGAATTTTATTGTCATTATGATGTTTAGTACCAGGGATGGAAGATATGAAATGTTTCTTAGTTCATTAATTTTTAGCCTTAAATGGCCTTATTTCTGTAAAAGAGGGCCTTCAGTATATGTCTTCTTTTTATAGAACATTAAAGGTGTGTCCTGTCGATAGAAGAGTCCTAAAGGATCTGATGTCTATAGAAGAACTTTGAAGGCTCTGCTGTCTATAGAAGAACTTTGAAGGTTCTGCTGCATATGCAAGAGCCTTAAAAGCTCTCCTGTCTATTGAGGAGCTTTAAAGGGTCTTCTGCCTATGGAAGATCCATAAAAGGTCTTCTGTCTATAGAAGCGCCGAACAGGGTCTTCTGTGTCTATGCTATGCTGTCTATGCAAGAGCTTTAAAGGGCCTTCTGTCTATAGAAAGGCCTTAAAGGCTCTGCTGTCTATGCAAAAGCCTTAAAGTGTCTTCTGTCTATAGAAGAGTCTTAAAGGGTCTTCAGGATATAGTAGAATTCTCGAAGGGTCTTCTGTTTATAGAAGATACCTAAAGGGTTTTCATTATATAGTAGAACCCTCGAATGGTCTTCAGTTTATAGAAGTGACTTAAAGGGTCTTCTGTCTATAGAAGAGGGTTTTCAATATATAGTACAACCCTCGAAGGGTCTACAGTTTATAGAAGTGACTTAAAGGGCTTTCTGTTTATAGACGTGCTTTAATATGGGTTTCTGACTATAGAAAACCTTAAAGGGTCTTCTGAAGAGCCTTAAAGGTCCCTAAAGGGTCATAATTTTTCGTCTATAGAAGAGCCCTAAGAGGTTTTCTGTCTATAGAAGAACCTTAAAGGCTCTGCTGTCTATAGAAGAGCCTTATAGGGGCCTTCTGTCTATAGAGGAGCCTTAAAAGGGTCTTCTGTCTATAAAAGAGAACGAAAAGCTATTCTGCATATAGAAGACCCCTAAAAGGTGTTCTATATATAAAAGAGCCTCAATGGGTCTTCTGTCTATTAAAGATCCATAAAGGTCCTTCTGTTTACAGAAGAGCTTTAACGTCACTTCAGTATTTAGTAGAACCATCGGAGAGTTTATAGGAGAGTTTTAAAGGGTATTCTGTCTATAAAAGAGCCCTTGAAGGCCTTCTGTTTCTAGACGAGTCTTAAAGCACCTTCTGTATATAGGAGAGCTTTAAAGGGTCTTCCGTCTATAGAAGAGCTTATAAAAGGGCCTGAAAGGATATTCTGTCTATTGAAGAGCCTAAAAGTATCTACATAAGAAACTTTAAGATTATTCTGTCCATAAAAATCCCTAAAGGGTTTTCTGGCTACAAAAGACCCTTACTGAGACTTCTGTTCATAGAAGAGCCTTCAGAGATTTTCTTGCTCCACAAAAGGTCTGCTGTGCACCAGAAGGCCCCTGAAGGGATATTCTGTTTATGAAAACCCTCAAAAGATCTTCTGCCAGTAGAAGGTCCAGTACATTGAATATCCTCATAGGTTCTTCTGAATATAGAAGAGGTATTCTACATTTAAGAGATATGTTGGTTGTAGATGCCCCTCCTAAAGGCATTCTGTATATCTTCTCTTTTAGGAGGTCTATTGTCTATCGAATACCTTAGGAAAACATGCAACCTTAAATGACTATGTTTTGATTTTCTCCCTATCCAATACCCCTTTCCATCTCTGATATTGGCCGATTAGCTATTTGTGTACGTATATGTGTGTCTGTATTTGTTTGCTGGTGTTCAATTTCTGGGTGAATAAAAATCGAAAACAAATTTTGCTTTCTTTGCTGGCAGCATGCAAAATGTTTTGGCAGTTGTGTTGTAATTTTTGACACATGTAAAAGTGGCACAAGTAGTGTTAATAGAACAACAATTTTGTTGTCGTTGTTGTTGTTGCTGATATTGTTCTCATTCTTGTTGTTGTAAATTGGTCTATATTTATTTGAATTTTATGCAAAGTGAAGTGAATTTGAGAACACAAAAGAATTGTCATTATGTATATATGTATGCAGTAGTATATCGATATGAATACACTTGTGTGCCGAACAATGGCAATGTGTGAGACAGCAAAAGCGAAAGACACTTGAAGAGGATTTGTTTCTTTGTTGTTGTTTTATTGTTATTGACAACTTTAGGACTGGTTTTTCTTGTACAAAAACTGTTTTCATTTCAGCCGGTATGAGGAGGAATGGAAAAAGAGGTCGTCATACAGGTCTATAGTTTCAAGGTTATCCAATACAAGAGCAGCAACAATAAACGGCCGTTTTCCGTTGTAGTTTTGTAAGGAATTCAAAATACATTGAAAGCTATTGAACTACTTGTAGGCAAATGAAAAATGTCATAATCCGTTAAGAAGTTGTCATATTTATTGATATTGGTTTTATTGGTGATCTATAGACAATGTAAGTTTGTGACATGATACAGCTATGTATTGGTAGCAATTCTTAACACAAAAGCAAAATATCTTTGAAATGCAGAAGTGGTCTAGTTTTATATTTAAGAATACATCTCAGAATGATTTAAATAGTAATTTTGAATACATATTGAAAGTGCTAAGTGAACTTTAAGATATTTAAAGCAGTAAATTTACTCAACAAAACGCACGTCACTCTGGACTTAATTCAATCCGCTATACAAAATTCCATTTAAATAAAACAAACGGTATTTGCTGCAAAATTTTATCAATAGGGTTCGCCCTTAGGCCAAATTTCATCATACTTACATAAGCTGAGCTTAAAAAAGATTTATTTTGAGCAGCATTTCCAATTTGAAAGGCCATGTTTCGAAATGATGTTGTCTTCCACTTGATCTTTCCATTTAATTAGTGGCCTTCCCCTTCTTCGTAAACCATCAGTTGCTGGTTCAGACAATAGTAGCATTGGCCAACACTATTCTTCTCCGGATTTCAAAGTTGATGTTATTAGTTTTGTTTATGGCGGTACCGAGGTATATAAAATCGTTCAATACCTGGAAGCTGTAGTTTTCCAGTTCCACAATTGGTCTGAGTCTACTTGATGTCTTGCACGTTGATACCATTAGCTTGTCTTCTCGCCACTTACTGCCTGTCCCACATAAGCAGGCTCCTGCTCGCAATGTCCGACCCATTCCGTCGATGTCGCCGGCTTAGTTGAGTAACATATATCGTCTTGTCTTGTTGGCACATATCGTCTTGTCTCATTTTTGTGCACGTGACACAGGATGCTGAGGTTCTAATCATTGGGCATGTATTCCCCTAACGAAATTGTACTAATCAGTTGGCGCATGCTATTGATCAGCATCTGATCACCGGTCTTGAATAGTTCGGCTGGTAAGCCATTATTTATTGCTATTTTGACCTCATATTTGCTACGTGGTATATAATCTATAATATCATCTCTTATTGGTTCTGGAGTATCTTCTACGCCGCTACTATTTGATAACAGAAGCTTTGCTCCTTCCAGATCCTTATCTCTACATGAGAATGTGCCTGCACCAAACCCTACGGTATGGTGTTTGATTTGCTGAAGCTCACGTTTTTCTTAATCTTTTTTTTTGGAAATACGTTCTCCTCTATCTATATGTTGCATTTTTCAGCTCATTAGAATTACAACACTCCTGATCGTACTATGAGTTTCGTGATGGTGGTCTTTGATACTCACAAATTGCTTTTTCTGCAATTTGTAGGGAGTTGGCAATTTATTGACATTGTGCTTCTATATTATTATCGGGCCAAGGAGTCATTTTGACTTGCAAGTTGGTAAGTTGAGCGGAGTAGGCTTCTGATATTCGTTGTTTTTGCAGCTTTTCTATGTAGAGTTTTCGTGTTGTGTTAGATCGCACCTTTGCTGCTACATTAAGACAAGTTCGAACCTTGGCTGCGACGAGGTAATGGTCCGAATCGATATTCGCACCTCGGATCGATGCAATGTCTATAACACTAGATGAATGCCTTCCGTTTATTACAACATGATCAATTCGATTTCTCGTTGTTTGATCTGGTACTGCCGCTCAGTCAATCAACCTCATGCCGTTGTCGGATGTTTTTTCATGGTGGCTGAATTTTCCGACCGTGTGGCGAAACTTATTTTCCCTTCCGATTTTTGCATTAAAATCTCCTAGCAGAATTGTAATGTCATGACCAGGACAGCGGTTATATACTGTTTCTAAGCGCTCATAAAATATAATATCGGCATTATACTTCCATCCGCCAAAGCGAAAACTTCGCCTGTTCTGTACAACGTGCGCACATTCCACGTGTAGATTCGCAGATCGTGATCCTTTATACGTTTGTGGGGGCGTCAACATTGGGGGGTTTTTTGGTTTGGTGGGGGTTTCCGAGTGTGGACAACTAACCCATTTTTATAGTTCTTGTGGTGGCACATATCAGCTCATTATTTCAAGGGGTGTTGGAAATAGCTACTTCAGGTGACACCGCTGCGAGGTCAGTGTCCATAATTGAGATGAAAGAGGGCATGGACCATTTCAAGTCAATCAAGTAAAACAGACCCCACATGACCTGTTTTGCTGAAGAAACTGGTGGTTCGGGAGTAACCGATTGCATCTAAAAATTACACGTTGTAATATAGGAAATATGGGTCCACTTCTTCTGGTACCTATCCCACAAAATGGTCATATTTTTGCTTTTGTTCTCATCCTCTTCGGACCAAAACGAATCGCCTAACTTTCCCTTAAACTAAGAACAGCAAAATTCATTTCGCAATATTATATTGTCCCGTAAAATAGCTCTTGAATTAACGAAGTGTCCCATTTTTCCATCAGCGGCATAATATAACGTGGATATGTATGATTCGTGCTATGTTTTAGACCGAGTGTGAAAGAAGATTATACTACAAGTGGCATTGTTGTCTCTTCTGATCTTCTGCTTCGTAAGTAGCTGTTTGTAGAGCAGTCACGGCGGCAGCAGAAAATTTGTACAAATAACTTTCCGTGCTCCCGCATAATTTTGCACATGTGATTAAGTTTAACAAATGTTTTATGAATTGTTTACACGATAGCGCTCTGCGACCACCACGACCAGCATATTCTTCGCTGTCGCATGCTTCAACTGTACTGCCAATGACGATGCAAATGCTGCCTCTGTTTGCTCTCCTGTGATGGACACATTTTGCGGGAATGCGAAAAAAAGAAGCAGAAGGCAGCCCTGCTGGGTCGGTCGTCAACGACAAAAGAGAATATGTTGCGTCCATCAGCTGTTTGGTGTTAAAATCATGGATGGTCGGTCGTGTTGATGGTCGATGTTGGTGGTGGCAGTGATGGTGGCATAAAAATGCCTTCCAAATAAACATTTATTTTACCCCGACAACGTACATTCACACATTTGTACAGGGTAGGATGTGGCGGAAAAAAAAATACAAATTCACTTTAATATTGTATTTGTTGTTGTTGTTCTGTGGGGTCAATAACCACACTTAACACAATGTGGGTGAATGAATATGAATGATTGTGCCTCCGTGAGGGTGATTGTGTGTTTTTATATGAAGTTCTCTTCTTCATTTTTCGCGATTCTTCTCTCAGCTCACCAGCTCTCCCACAAATGTTTTTTGTTTGCCTTCTCAACTTCATGAATAAACTCGCCGAGTCTTTTGGGAGGGATGGATATTTTCTTCCAATGAAGAAGTTAAAAATTAAAACAAAACAGGAACAGAGCAAAGAGAAAATAACGGGGAGAGAAACACATGGATGGAAATAATGCCCAACGAATTGATATGTTGAAGGCATCAAACCAGACAAAAGGAATAATCCTTAAGCCATATTTAACTTGGTTACGGGTTTCGTATTTGTTTTGCTTTTGTTTTTTTATGTTGATAGGTGGAGTTCAAAGGCTCGCATAATTGAGGATTTTATTTTTGCCCTAAAACAAAATAACAAAAAATATGCCCATATGAAATCATCTACATATGTGGAGCATATGAAAATGCATATTGGGCCGTATCGGTAAGTTTGTTTCCACAATAATATGGAGTACATATTAAATTATTAAAATATTGGTTGGAATTATGGGTAGATATATTATTGATCACAATAAAATTATATTACGATTTTGTCACGTTCTCTGGCTCTGGCTGTATTTTGCCATTCCGAATTCTTAGAATGTGAAAAACATCTTTACAGAAAATGTTCAATATAGACCCAGTATAGTATGCATATAACCACCCTATTTTCGATAAAATTATGGTTCTAGGCGCATTGTCCAACAGAACAGACTGTAAATAGGAATTCCAAATTCGGGGTTTCGGAGGATCAAATAAAAGTATATAGTAGGTTCTAAAATTTATGAATTATGATCACCGCTTCGAGAGATAGCACGTTGTGGAATATTCTTCCAATGGCATCGTTGTTGGTGCTTCATGAAAGTAAACATTGTCCAGATCAATACCATAAAACTCCGATAATAAAAAATTATTAATCATCTCTCGATTTATTCGCAATTTATTCAATCTTTGTTTTTGTAAAATAAGGTCCAATGTCCATTCCGAAACGTAACAAATAGTCACGCATTGAGGATAGAGATGGATCCCAACAATACCTTTTGGTTTTACCGAGCCCTACCTTGCTGAGGTAGCTACCGTAGAATTACATATTATTTTCATAAATGTCAAAAATTCAATCAACAAAGACACGAAGTTATTGACGATAGTCCGACATTAGTTATTGTGTTCTTTACAAGCCTTCAGATTCGAGTTTTATGCCAAATAAGAAGTTTGTGGAATGGATTTTCTCTGTTATTTTTGATCGACGTACATCACTGATTAGTTCAAAGTCTTTGCACAACCGGATATTTTAACCAAGCCTGTATAATATATACTACCTCCCGTATAAAGGGCCAAAATTTGGAAATTTTGTAAATCTCGTATGAAGGCAACAGAATATCCAATTTCATTCAAAGTTGACACATCATCTCTCGTAACTTCCTCGCAAAAGTCACGATTAGTGTATACTATAACGACTGCACAACATTTTCAATTGTTCAACACGATTTCCTTTTTCACCAAATCCTGGCGATACGCTCCATTGTCATTTTGGAGAGTATAACATATCCCACTACATGAAGATTAAATTCATTAACTAAGTGGCCGGAATTAAATGAGTTTTGTTAACGACTTAAAAGGGGAATTCTATTGTGTTTGCTTGACGATGGAGGTGGTGGCGGCGTCGGTGGTGCCGTTTGCTGTCGTTGAACGTTTTAACGCTTCTTTTACCCCATATTTCTCAGTACTCAGACGAATTTGTAATCGGATACTTTATAACGCATTTGCACTAAATTAAGGGCAAACAATGCGGGTCCAAAAGATTAATGCGTGAATTAAAACATCATCATCATCGTCGTCGTCAGCTGTCTTGTTGTACAGGACTTTGGTTGGCAGATGTAAGAGCATTTGTGATAATTGAAATTGTCCGAAATCCAAAGGATATATTTGTAATGTTTAGCGATTAACAATTATGGTGTGGAATTTTTCTTGGGGATGTTAAATAGAATTCAGTTATTGAGTGTGAAGTATTTACACTAATGAGGAGTTAGTTTATTTTATTTTGTGGCCACATGTTATTCAGAAGGACTCAGTGATTAATTTGATTTCATTGATACAATAAATATTTAAGAAATGCAATTTTTTTCAAATATACCAATTAAGAACAAACAAGGCCCAGGAAATGTAATGGAATGGAAGATAAGAAAAGCTTCTAAATATATTTCAAAAGGCTGCAGGGTCAAAATAAAAAATCAATCTTGAGATTTTTAGCAACATACTGAAATATATTAAATGTGTAAAATGTTACCGTTGTTGTATCAAACATCTGTTTTATATCATTTCCAATTTTGTATAAATATTATTAACGTCTGTTTCCTGGGTTATAAGTATAATTAATTTTCCTCTCATTCTCTGAACATAAACAATAATCTTCCCAAAAAATACAATTCCTTCTTTTTTGTGAAAACAAAAACAACAATTTTCCAACAAGGACTTTTGCGGCTTTCATGGTCATAAATTTTAGCGGTGAAATCAAATTACAAAAAATATAAAAATAAATTGTAATAAACGGCGAAAAAATAAAATGTGTGCCAATTTTTTCATATTAACACCATCACCACCACACACAAAGGGTTTCTTTATTCTTTATGTTCGGAGTTGTTTGTCCTGCTTGTTTTTTTCTCTGAGCTGTGAGCTGTCAAATAACAATACCAACGAGACAAATACATTCATTAATTTTTTTGCAGGGTTTTTTGGGACACTGTTTACAGAGAACAGAGAGCTGTTAGAGCAACTATAGACCATGGACAAAAGATGACTGCGGATGTAGGTTTTTTATTTGATTTTTCGTTATTGTCGGGAATATATTGACACAGTTATGGATGACAAGGATGTTCATGTATGAACTAATTCCATTGTTATGTTGAATTGAAAATGGGAACAGCTATTAAGTGTTACGACATTAAACTTTTTCAAGACTATGGCAGAAAGAAAGAAGTGTTAATCGTATCGGAACCTTAACAGTATCGGAACCTTAAACACCATTTTAGTCGCTTGACATGCATTTGCGCCTTTGTCAAAGAAAATCTGTAAAATGTACCTTTGTTCAATTCCATTCTTAACACACTGTAACTCACAACTGAATGCGCCAAACAAAAAACAGCAAAATACTTTCTTTACTGCAAAACGAGCATAAATCGATACTTTCCAAAAAATGTATCAGTACAGCCATATGCCGAAAAAATAATGGATTTCTTTTTCCAAAATTTTGCACTGGCATTGGTATTACTCCTAGGTTGTTTGGCATTGTGTTTTGGTGTAGCCTTTATATTTGGTGTAGCCTTCATATATCGGCATCCAATAACGGTATTCATTATTATGAGAATTTTTGATACGTTTTTCAACTGAATTGGCTGTAATTTGCTACGTTTGGTGCTAATTAGGTCGGTATTTTTGCGAGCTTGAAACCGTATTTCAACCAATTTTGGAGCAATTTCATATTTTGGATTCTCATTATGAAGAAATCTCCTGGGTCGTTAAACCCTCCTACTGAACATTATCAATATTGGGAATCTCCCATATAACTCTACATCCCAAACTTCGGGAGCGCGAGCACACGCTTCAACCAAATTAAATGTAGTTTTATATTTTGTATACTCATTGAGTAGCAAATCTCCCTACCAGAAATGATCAGTAATATAATGGTTCACCCATTGAAGTGCTGGGTTCACTGGGAAGTGCTGGGATGGTTAGTGTTTGCCGGGTGAGGAAAAAGTATTATTTGTTAGTAGGAATAATTTCTCCCCGGAATATTTATAAAAAAAAAAATAAAAACAAGAAGTTTTAGAAAATGCAAGGAACAAAAGTGAATTTTATTGAAAGAAATTCGGTGAAGAATTTGGAAAGGAATCTTGCCAATAACAGATGTCTTTTCTGGTGAGAATATAAGTCATTTTAATGAAAATGAAACTCCTACCGGAAGCAGAAAACATTTGCATTAAGTACAAAGAGAATAGAAAATAGACTTTTGATTGACCAGCATAGTTAACGTTGGCTTTAACATCCATTATTCAGAATTTGGGGGTTTGGGCACATTTCGGTTGAAAAACATGCCCAATCCTCTCTCAAATTTGGTTTATCAAATTCTTATAGTTGTCAAATCTTCCTACCAAAAACTATCAATGTCAATATACATTGGACCGTTGCCATCCCATTTTCGGTATTTTGAACACTTCAGCAGCATTTTCCAGTCGATGTGGCTGACATATCGGGTTGAGTGTCAGTACTTTATAAAATTATTTTTTTTTGAGCGTGAGCACACATAACACCATAACATAGTACCCATATAAATGTCCCGATCGATGTTAGGAATTTTGAATGCACCCACATGATGGAGGGTTGTGCCAAAATTTTGTGTCAATCGTGTTTGGTAGGTAATTTACATAAAATGTGATGAAAATATATATGAGAACTATTTCTTAATCTGAACCGATTTCAAGAAAACTAGACACATGTAAGTGATTCTGTACATATTCTTGAAAGGAACCATGGGTCTATCTCGTTTCCTTTTACATGTTAAAAACATTTGCACAAAGACATAAGGCCCTGTACCATAGTGTGGTGAAGGGTATAAAAAGGTCTTCATCGAATGCTATAATCAGAAATATATTTGATATCTGAATGTATTTTATGTCGTTTGGACTTCTTCAAAAATTTTCGTTCGCGGAATCATTGTTGTTGCGGCAACATTAAAAATACATGAACTTCTAATCGAAATATGATTTTTGTTGACCAAAATCGGAAAAAAACAACAACAAGCTTTCCAATCCATCCACATATATCCGGCCATGCTCATTAACATATGAGAGAACTCCACTACCATATGACAATGATACAAGTGTGAAACGTGTAGCGTGTGTGCGTGCTTGCGTTTTTGTTTGTTCGGCTATCAAACGTGGATTTCCGTTTTGGATTAGATTTGAGTGCGTACGTGCGGGCGAGCGAACAATCAGCTAAACACAGCTGTTATGAAATGAAGGTGTGATTTTTATAGTTTTTAAATGCGCTCCATGTTGTCGTGTGCTTTAGGTTTAGCCATTCAGCGTGAATGTTGGCATAGAGCTAACCCTGAATGCTGAATGGCAAATCAGTGCTATTAATGCAGCACTTTAAAAGGCGCTTAAATAAAATATGATGGTCTTGCGCGTCGCACAATTTATGTGGTCAACATGCATATTTGCATAGCCTGCCGGTCGGCTGGCTGACTGGCCGACAAAGGCAATATCCTTCCAAACTTCCACAATTTATGCATGGATGAAATGTAATGCTTGCCATGGTTTGTGGGCTAATGACAACAGCGATAGTGGTGGGTGTATGTGTGTGTGTGAGCGAGCGAGCGCGCGCGTTTGGATGAAAGACTACAATAAATTATGTGGACAATTAAACCGACAACCATACTTAACTGGGCTAACTATTATTGCTATTTTCCCCTCCGGAATGATTGTTTTTCGAAAAAAAAAACACACACACACAAATTTGCATTTCATTGCATTGTTTTTTGAAAAGGGGAAAGATAGAGAGAGAGGGGGGATAGTGGCAGCATTATAAGAGATTTCAAGATAATTAGCATAAAGAACAGAGATTGTTGGGATTGTCTTTGAATTTTGGATTTTTATGTTTGTCTGTTTTAACATCGAAAAAATAAATCTCTACATAATGCAAGAGTTGTGATTATACATTTCGAGCAATGCTATTCTAATGAAAATTAGTTAAAGAACTATTATGAATTTTAATAGAGAATAGAATGGTGGTTATAATGGGGAGCTGTTTTTGTTGTTATTTAGCGAATAAGTCTGTTATTAGTAATGTGAATGGGTGTGCATATTGGTGTCCGTTTAAATAACGAAAACAGTTATGCGTTTAAAACAAAAGAATTAAATCTTTAGAAGTCATGGTAGTATTAAATTCAAAAAAAAAAAAAAAAAATATTTGAATATATTTGTTGCCTGAGCTGGGTAATGTTAAGGATACATCCCTATTTTCGGTATTTTGAGGACTCTGGATACATTTTCTAAACGAATTGGCTATAATTTGATATTTTGGATTCTAATTGGGTAGAAAATATTTCTTACAAAAATTTTCAATACTGATTCACGCTTAGGTATAGCACCCTTTTTGACACATTTGTCAATCGAATAGGCTGTAATTTCATCGTTTGTTCCAGTTGTAGGAATAATCTTAACGAATAGCTCTTTTTTACGATTTTCATGTTATAAAATGGAGAGAAACTTTAATTGTCGAGGCCCTTGTCAAGAAATTTTATGGTCGCTTTAGAGGTCGAAATTTTGACTCGAACACCACGAAATTTTACACCAGGTAGGGAATCTGACCAAAAGAATAATCAAAACAGCCGTGTTGATGATGATCCGTCAATATTTAGCGGGTCAAATGAACCG
The DNA here is from genome assembly GCF_032173495.1 of Musca vetustissima. Taxonomy (NCBI): domain Eukaryota; kingdom Metazoa; phylum Arthropoda; class Insecta; order Diptera; family Muscidae; genus Musca; species Musca vetustissima. The sequence goes on from NW_026876074.1 coordinate 41,495, forward strand.
CGACTTTTGTGTGCAAAATTACAAAATTTGTATTCTGGGAGCGTATACATTTACTCCTGAAGGACTTAGATCCGGGTAGTTCATATTATATTTAAGGGGGTTGCTGATATTGCTTAATATTATTTCTACCCCACTAGAGGGCGCAAATGTCGCTCTGATCACTTTGAAACTTTACATGAAGTTCCGCTTTGGTTAAGGACGACGAATATAATTTTGGTATTATTGAGATAATATTTAGGGGGTGCATTGAACCGACAACTTTATTTTTGTTTAAATGATGACCCTTCACACACCTGGATTTTTTAGACATTATTTTTTAAGGTTGATTTTTTAAAGAAAATAGTTTTAGGAACATTTTAAAAATTAGTTTAAGGAACCCTTCAAAAGGCGGGCATTTTTAAAAATCATTTTTAAATACCCCTTGCAATGTGTTGATTTTTAAACATAATTTTATAACCCATTCATAAGGCGTGGATTTTTAAAAAAATATTTTTAGAAATCCTTCAGAATGCGTAAAAAAATTAATTTCTCCGAACCCTTTACAAGGCGTGGGGTTTAAAAATTAATTCCTCCGTACTCTTAACAAGACGAGGATTTTGAAAACTTAATTTTAAGATATTTCTATAAGTTTTACATTCAATGATTTTATTCCCGCAATGACTTGAACAACAATTTGATATTCAATCTTCATTTGCCGATATAAACATTCCTTGCTAAAAATATGCTTTGGAGTTGTCTTTTACATTTATTTTATATTTAAAATTCAATCTTGTTGCTGGTATATTTAGCCGTCTTAGTTTAGATAAGCTCTTGCCCCGGGGCTCTGGAGTGGAAACTTATTTGATTTTCTCTTGGCGCCATGACAACCGAAAGAATACGAACGACAACTTTCTCAATACAATACTGCAATGTCGGCGACCTAGCGTCCGTCCATTTGTCCTCCGTCGGTCCGTTCATCCTCTTCATCACTGAGCAATTCCATTAGTATGCAATTTCCGTGAATATGTTATGTGTGTGGCAATGTGGTAGCTGTAGCAGCAATGTCGGCTGTAGCAGATTTGTAATTCAATGCCTCCGAACTGTGTTAAGGTATAAAGTCAATGTTTGCTTGTTTGATGACAGTAACATAAACACAACAAAAGACTACGATGACAACGATAACGACGACAAAATTTCAGGCACGCGATCGAAAAATGCAAGGAACACCAACCAACTTTGACGACATCACAACACTGACAATGGAAACAACTTTGGCTAGAGAGTGTTGCTATGGGTACATTTGTTCGACCTGGTCGTCGTCACAAATGCGAACTTGATTAAGGACTACAATGCAAAAAAGAAAATGTTGGAAGTATGTTTTAATCAGGTCGCCGGAGTCATACTATTTAGCTAGTGTTGAAGGTTTCCAACATGAAAAAGCATGATGGGCTACACTACACCACATTGTGGTACAAGGTATTATCCAGTTGCGATGAAAATTGGCACAACTCATTTTATTGGACCAATGATGAATTCTACAGATATTGTTGAGAATCTATTCATGCCAATTGGAAATTGGTGTCTTGGGTTCTCCATACCTTGAAATGTCTTGCCAAAAATTAGTAAAGTTCGTGAACGTTTTGGTATATCCTCCATAAAGTGGAGTGCATATTGGAGTGTTGCCATTATTTTTGCATCTTTGTCGAAGAACCCATAAATTTTATATATCATTGATCATTTTCATTTATTTTATGATCAAAGTTTTGCAATGAAAAGGCAAGTAGTTTGCAATCGTTGGGATTGGAAATGGGGTGTATCGGTCAATGATTTGGTATAGCCCCCATATAACGATACCAGCAAATATTTGGTATTTGGGTGGGTTTGGGCACATGTTTCTACCTTACTTAATTAGCTGGCTTGTGACAGAACATTTGTTCCATATGCCGACCTTAAAAAAGATTTTCAGGCGCGTAGCACAGTTCTTGCAATTTGAAAGATCCTGTTCCGAAATGTTGTCTGCGTTGTCTTCCACTTGATCTTTCCATTGAATTCGTGGCCCCCCCTTCTGCGTGAACTATTAGTTGGCTTGCTTTTATATGTCTTTTGAGCTTGGGCATCCTCATCCATTCTCACAACATGACCTAGCCTCCGTAGTTGCTGCAGTTTGATACCTCTGATTATGTCTATGTCCGAGAATAGTAGTTAGGGTTCATTCGACTGCGATATTCACAATCGACGCAGAATCGGTCCATGGGAATGCTGACCTTGTTTCTGAACTCATTACTCAGACCATAGTAGAATCTGCTGGCCAACACTATTCCTCTCGGCGTAGTCGAGTAACATGTGCTGTTTGGTGAACAGCGTGCCATTTCTGTTCACATTTGCGTCTCGTATGACCTTTTCCAGCAGGATTTAAAAAGATCACACGACAAACTGACACCTTGTTTCAATCCTTGTTCGGTATTGAACAATTCCGAGAGTTTGGCCAGATCTGTACCATATCAGTGGTCGAATAATCGTTACACGCTTTAATCGTTTACACAGTACGCTGGATAACACTTTTTGGGCGATGGGAAGGAGACTATTTTCTCTATAGTTGGCACATATCGTCCTGTCTCATTTTTGTGCACGGAACACAGGATTCTGAGTTTCCCTTCTGATCGGGTCTTGAATAGTTCGGATGTTAATTCATCATTTAACACATGTTGATGCCGTTAAGCATTTTTCCAGTGGCTGCATATTCTGTGTTTTGTGAAACTGAAATATTTCTATGAAGAAAAAAGTCTTACACTTCGATTAAAACTCTCTGCAGTCAGATTCGAAGTCTTAGTCGATAATTGTGATTGATTGCTGAATCGAGATTTAGATTTAATAATTCCTTTAATAGTTTCCTTTATTTTCATTGAAATAAATCCGCCTGGTTTACATTTTATTAACAGCCATTTTACGGATATAAATCTGATCCATTATCCTTTTCGGCTATAAATTATTCAGCGAACAAAAAATAAAGAACTTTGATTTTTTATTCCGTTGAATGAATTTCCCTCGTGGTTATGTTTTCATCATCAGTCAGGCTATTTTATGGGAAAATCGGATGTCCGTTTTATTTTAATTATTAATATTATTGATAATTTGTCACAATTAAGCTTTTTATACAACAAAACAGAAAATAAATCCACGAAGCGGGGGAGAACGAAAAAAAGAAAATTAATCGCCCTGGCACTTTGAAATGTATGACCGTTATTTTTTCCCATTATCATTTATTTATTGGTTGTGGTTGATAGTCTCAATGTGCGAATGAAAAAACTGGCGCAGATTGATGGCTGGAAAATTGGAAAAATTTTACATTGGATTGTGAGGTTGTGTGTGTGTTTGCGCGCTCGGGAGTTTGTTTTAATTTATTGTCTCTATGGGTATTTGATGTTGAAAACAAAAACAACAACATTAAAAAAAATCGACAACAAACAACAAAAATTCCTGTGGTAATTATAATGAAAATGGATATTTCATATGCATATTTTTGTAATGTGTGGTCTCTGTGAATTATGCCACAAATGCACACATTCATACACACTAACCACCCACTAGCACACACACACACTTTCGCTGTGCGGTAATATTTGTCGAGTGCTAGAAAAGTGTTGAAATGTATTGCATGACAAGTGATAGGTAATGCCTGCCACGACTAACCTATGTCTGGTTGGGGTTTTTTCTCATTTCGCTTTTTTTTCTTTTTTTCTTGTTTGCATTTTTAATTATGAGTGGTAATTTGAAGCTTTTATAAATGAAAGTTAATTTTTATAGCGTCAAACGTGTGCGGCATTGCGTTCTGGTTTTGAGTGGGTGACTGAGTGAGTGGGTGTATTATCGAGGGTATGACATGACAGAAACATATGTTTGATGTTGCAACTATAACGATATGCAATTATATGTGTGAAATTATGATATTACATTTGAAGAAAAATATGTTATGAGCTTGCATTTTATGCAAATAATTTGCAGCAATTGTGCGGTGAATTTAAGCTACATCTTAGTGGGTATTCAATTTGGTGCCATATTAAGAATTTCAACATAAATTCACTGGCATCTGGCACAAAAGGGGTTCGATGGTGGGGTCTCATGTTATTGTTTTTTAAGCATGGTTTCAATTTCCTAATCTTTGTTGCTTGGAGGTATGACCTTCTATATGTCGGACAATCAGTCGCTTTCATTACTACTTTTAATTTGTTGTATTCATACTGAGAAAGGTAAGAACTATGGTATTAAATTTCCATACAATATATTCCAATATAACTTTAATTGACACAAGGTCAGCAGTTAAAGTCGGAAAGGATCCCTCGGAGCCCTTCAATACCGAACGCGGATTCAGACAAAGTGACCGTTAGTGGAGTGACCTTTTTAACATCCTGCTGGATAAGATCATACGAGATGCAAAGGTGAACATAAATGGCACACTGTTCATAATACAGCATATGATACTCGCCTACTCCGACGACATCGACATAATGGGTCGAACATTGTGAGTGTTAACAGCCATCTTCTAACGAATTGAGAAGAAGTCTGCCAAAGTGGTACTGGCTGAGAAGACCAAACTGATGGTTTAATCGCGCAAAACTTCCAGTAGACTCGGACCAACTGTGTACCGTGAAAACTACAGCTTTGAGGTAGTCAGAGATTTCATCTACCTCGGTACCGTCATAAATAAAACAAATGACATCAGTTTTGAGATTCGGAGAAGGATAGTGTTGGCAAACGGATGCTACTAAGTAAGCAACGGATGGCTGACGCAGAAGGGGAAGGCCACGCGTTCGTTGGAAAGATCAAGTGGAAGAGACATATCGTGACATGGGCATTCAAATTAGGAAAAATACGCACAAGATCGATGCGCCCGGAAATCTGTTTTAAGTTCTGCTTTGGAACAAATGCTCTGTCTCCAGCCAGCTAAGTTAGTCGAGTTCACGACTTTTTTGTAAATAAATTAACATTTAGAGTTTACATTTCGTCTTCTTGTTATAAAGTTACATATTAACTCCTCATTGAGCCTCCATATAACGATCACATTTATAACCTCCACTAAATGAATTAGTGGAGGGTATAACAAGTTCACGCCACACATTTTTCTAATATTTCCTGATTTCAGTCGATTCTGTTGAGAAGAGGAATAGCCTAAATCACTTAGAATATAAAAAATAACGCTCTATCGGGGCAACTCCGAAACATGAACCAATATTTATATTTTTGGTAGGGAGATTTGAGGTTTTGAAAAAGTTCCTAAAGTCACCAAAATACCGAAATTTTGGGGTACGTTATAGCCCAATATTAATAATATTTGGTACGAAAGTACCAAATTACAGCTAATTCGAGTAAAAAAGTAGTCAAATTCCGAATAATGGTCCAAAATCAAAATGTCACATTACATCGAATTCTGTTGAAAAACTGATCAATAATTCCTAAAATGCTGAATATATAAATAGGGTTATGACTAATCCACCTTATGTTGGATGGTATAAAAAGGCGGTTTTGGAAAATCGTACTGTATGTAAACAAAAGAAAAGTTCTAACCCAGTGGGTGCTGGAATTTGAAACTTCAGCTTGGGAAGCGTATAACTATTTTTTGGGTTCTCTTTAGCTGGCATTTTCCAACAGGAGTGGCTACACTTCGCAGAACATTTTCAATATATTTAAGTACATGTTTGTGTCCCAGCCCAATTTTCCAAGCTATGTGTCTGTAGTTCTGGCATAAGTCCGGCTCGGGTTTTTGCACGCTATTTATAAGTAATATTGCATAATTAAAAAAATATAATTCTCTGTTTTAAATTTAATCGCAAATGAAGTTACGGGAATTTTTAGGTCTATGTTTTGTCATTGATCCAATATATGGGAAATTACAAAATTCCATTAAAAAAATTTTGAAAAATTTTTTTGCGAGCACATTTATGATTTTTGGTACATAGGTTAAGAAAAATATGCTGATTCGAAATCTGTTCGCGTTCACAAATTCGGATGCTGCGCACAAAAGTTATAGCGGTTTTAAATCTTGTATTTCAAATATAAATTAAATGAATTCCTATTCGTTGTAATTCGCGAATTTCTTAACAAATGCTTAAACACCATTGTCTTCTTTGCATACTAGTCAAATCACACTGAAATGCGGTTTAATAGACGCGAAAAACAAATAGAAACATGAAGATATCGGAAAATAAAGTAAATTAATTTTTGAATTAAAACAAATTTTTTTTTGAATTTTCGATTTTTTTGTATGGTTAAGATGATACGGTTTTGCCTTAATCTTCTAAAATATACGACGCTTTCTTCTGCAAATTCTTTTAGATGATTGTTAAATATCGGCAGATTCATCTGATAAGAGTTTCGACGTCATTAATGGCTAAATATATTGCACTTACAATACATATAAATGATCAGTATTGAAAAGCTTGCAATTCGCGAATTAGTTGAAATCAGTTGATGCGCATGCGATTTTCGTATAAACCGAAACAATGTCTTTCAATAATTATTAATTTTTCGATGTTTAATTTAGCGGTCAAAGTGTGCCACTCGATGCACATTACTATGCAAAAACCCTAAAAATGGCTAAAAATCCCGCAACATGCATACGATTTTTATGCGCATCCGATTTCAGTAATCTCCTGTGAAAATACACAAAAGGACACCTATTTTAAAAGGATCGGTTAAAAACCGCGGATGTGCCTCTACAATCAATTTTGGATAAAATACGCATATTATTCGCGTATCGATGTATTTTTGACCTATTTCTACACAGATTCGCGAATTTGACAATACAAGCATAAATGCATGTAAAATTAATTCGAAGAAAACCGCGATTATATACGCGAATTTGTCAAAATAAGTTTTTGCAGTTTTTCCCACATTCAAGGTACCTATATCCGCCGTTTTATTGGACGGAATTCAACATGGATGGGCTCATTAGATCCGGCACTTAAAAAAACTAAAATCACGCGGGGTTCCACGGAATTTGAATGGACTTTCTTAATTTTAGACTCAAAAAATATGTTTTTTATAAAAATTTACGCACCAAATTTTCGTCTTTGGAACCCAATTGCAAAGAAGCTGCGGTGAGCACATTCATGAGATATACACTAAACGAAGCAGAATCACGAGTTCTACGATCCTATAATTAGTTTAGTGAATTATCTGGATGCGCATCCTAATTATAAGAAAAATTCAAAAAACACCGAAAATCCGGCTTCAAAATGTCAGCATCCATTTTGGGTGGATATCGAAAAATCATACATTAGAACCATATTGTCCATGGGGTATTCTGCAACTTAGTCACGGATCACATGTGCGTGCGTTGTGTAGTTTAGCCACAAATCGGGAACGAACACAAAAAAACTCGTTGGCTTCAACACATTTTCACCCATTTTTTTACATTACCACCATCACAGCTTCCACGCAACTTATTATTTATTACCAATATTTCAAGATTTTGACAAGAACACTTCATTTTATAGAATTGAATTTAAATTATATGCAATATGTTCATATTTCGCGAGTTATAACCTTGCAAACCTTAGCTTCAAGGAATTTAAAAGATTTTTGTAATTTCCCATATACCACATAAACTACTTTTTTATTTCAATTCGGCCAAATGTAACTCTTATTTACATGTTTCTATTGTATTTATTTCTTTATAAATTAATATTCATATATTTTTTATATTTTTCATTTCTTTTTAGGTAAGTTTTGCAAATGACAAAATATGCGATTAATGCGTAAGTTTTGCATCTAAATACGTCAGCAAAACAACTAACATAAAATGGCTGTATCAGGATTAAGCTACAATTTAAAGATAATACATATTTTTTACCATAAAAAATATATAAATTAAAAAAAATGTGTATGCTCATGATTAAATTTATTAACTGATAAATAACTTCAAATTCAAATTCAACAAAAAATAGAAATGATTTTAATAATAACATGTTTACTTTATTAAAACAACGAGATATTTTCCATGGTTTTGCAAAATACATAAATTCCGAACCATTTTATACCAAAACCAAAAAATAAAACCCAAACACACACTCGCACACACGAAAAACATTTTTTAATTAAACCCCAACACTTTGCAGTTCATTGTGGAAATGCTGAGGATATCTGCTGTCAGACTAACTAGCTACTACTGCCAGCAGTATTTCTGCATTATCTTCTTCTTTTGCTTCTCGTTGTTCCTACTTGTACTACAACAATGTGTTGGACGGACGCATGGTTTCCTTCGTGTCTTCGTGGAATATGATAATCAGCCATTGGTTTGGAGGTAAATGCAAATTGGTTACAAAAACACAAAGGGCAGCGCCGCCAACCTCAACCAAGCAGAAAATATCAATGGGAAATACCAAGAACTGTGGTGGGGGTGGTGGGGTGTGGTGGGTGTAGGTATGGATGATATTGGATACGTAGAAAGGAAGACAAATGCAAAACGCTGTTGCACCCTACCACCATGCCCCCTGGTTTCCATTGTTTTTTCGACGTAAAGCAGGAAACAGCTTTGAGCGAACCAGAAAAAACAACAACAGCACCAACAAAAACAATCGTAATTATTCCATTGATAGGATGAACTCTTGTTTATGAGTTCAATGATACAGAATAATTGAACAGCAGCAGCAGTTTCGTCTCTTAATTACAAAAAATACAGAGTTGTCTTATTAAAGCTAATTAAGAATGCTTCAAATGCATCCAATGTAGTAGTCTTTACAGAAATGCCGTTGTTGTTGCTTTTTGTTATTGTTTAGCTGAGCTTAATGCGCTGGAGGAGTACAGTGCTCGGCAAAGGAATGCTTTTGAAGATGTTATTATTTTGGAAAGAGTTTTAAAAATTATTTATATCCTATAAAACTATGTTGTGAGTTTGTTGTGACCCAGATGAATACAACACCATCATAAATTCGTCTTGGAACCACACTTACTAAATGAGTTGCAGTTAGATTTCTGCAACAAGGTAGAATGTATATTAAATTTGTCCGTTTACAAAACCTCGAAGTATTAACCTGAGACCCCATAAAGCATGTATATTCACGATCAAAATAAAATTATAGGTCGATATTTAAATTATAGGTCAAATCTATATATACAAAAGAGCTTAGTGTTAAGTGAGTGAGTGACTGAATGTCAGATCATCGCCCAGACCAAACGGCTAAAGCTAGAAGCTTGAAATTTTCAGTGAGGGTTCTGTTGGTGTGTAGGCGTGAGATAAGGCTTGGTTTTTGGAAATTCGAACCAGAAGGGTACGTAAAGTACTATAATGTACCACATATGGTACCCTTTGTATTAGGCGGACGGGAAGAACAGACAGAGCTGATGTTTTTAAATTGGGAATTAAAATGGCTGTTTGCGTGTAGGATTGAGGTAGTTTAGGAGTCGTAGTAGGTAGTCGTACTTACTGGTACGAAAAGTTCTATATGGTACTAAATTTAGTACAATTTGCCACTTAGGTTACTGTGGGAGTGTAGGAAAAGTACAGAATGGTACCAAATCTGGTACAATTTATAGAACAGACAGAGCTGAAATTCTTAAATTTGAACTTATTGTTAAAGTGTAGTATTGAGTTATGGCCACAATTTTGGAAAATCAAATTTATGTGTACAAATAGTAAATAGAATAGAAAATGCACTAAATTTGGATTTGGGTAACGGAGAGAGCTGGAAACCTAAAATTTGGAATGTCGGTCACTGACGGAGAGTTAGAAAGAAGTAACAAGGGGGTTTTGGAAGTAATTGGTACTAAATTTAGTGGTGGTGATGGTACTTATGTGTTCGAAAAGTGCTAAATGTGGAACCTGTACGTATTTGCTAAAATCTGATCTATATTTAATCTGTGTAATAAAATAAAAAAATGGATTTCGGAAGAAGAGTACTAAATGGTTATATTATACCTAGCAAAGTGCCCGCTACTTCGTATGTGAAAAGGGAATAATATTTCATATGGAAGTCGTGTACTTGTAGTTTTAAATTCCACCTCTATTCCTACGTCTAATATCATGTTTATTACCATTTAGTAATTTTCTATTTTCTTATTTCCATTACACAGATAAAAAATAGATCAGAATTCCAATTATATATTTACGTACAGATTCCACATATAGTTCCATTTAGCACTTTCCGAACACATAAGTACACATTTTCAAGACTACCTCCGTACCACCACCACTAAATTTAGTACCAAAACCCTTTGGAACATTTTTCTACTTCAACTATCAGTGACCCACATTTCAAATTTTAGGTTACCCAAATCCAAATTTAGTGCATTTTCTATTATATTTACTATTCGTACTCATAAATTCGAGTTTCCAAAGTTTTCTCCATATCTCAATACTTAACGTCCAGAGTAATCGAAATTTCAAATCTCAGGATTCAACCAAATCCAAATTGTTCCAAATTTAGTACCATTTAGTACTTTTCATATTAATAAGTAAGAATTTCAAAAACTACATAAATTGTACACTCTAACAGTAATCTTAATTGTACCAAATTTAGTACCATTTATTACTTTTCATATATGTAAGCACGAGTTTCTAAAGCTTCCTCAATTCCACACTGCAACAGTAATTTTAATCATAAATTTCAGGATTCCAGCTCTATCCGTTCACATAGATCCAAATTGTACCATATTTAGTACCATTTAGTACTTTTCGTACTTATGAGTTCGAATTTCCAACAGTATCTCAATCATGTGCTATAACAGTAATGTTATAGCATAAATATAAATTTTCCATCTCTATCATTTCATTCAAATCTAAATTGTACAAAACATAGTACCATTTAGTGCACATAATTACGTATTTTTAAAACTACCTCCATGTTTCATCCTACACTCCAACCTTAATTTTAACTCCAAATTTTAGGATTTCCGCTCACACAAAATGAATTGTACCATATTTAGTACCATTTAGTGCTAGTGAAAATACTACCTTAATTCTGCAATTTTCATTCCATTTAAGTTTTCCATCTCTATACGTTAAGAAAAATCTAAATTGTACCAAATTGTATACCATTTAGTACACATAATGACGAATTTTCAAAACTACCGATACTACCAACTGTAATATTAATTCAAAATTTCAGAATCACAGCCCTATCCGTTCACACAAAAGCAATTTGTAAACTGGTAACAAATTTATTATTTTTTCTGGAGTCCAGCTCTATACGTTCATACATAATCAAGTTGTACCAAATATAGTATAGCAACAATTATTCCAAATTTTAGGTTTCCAGCTCTCTGAAACTTGACCCAAATCTAGTGCCGTTTAGTACTTTTCGTGCACATAAGTACGAATTTCCAAAAATGTCTCTATAGCTCAATCTTCAATAGTAATCATAATTCCAAATTTCAGTTTTCAGCTCTTCCCTTTCAAGCAAAATCCAAATTTTACTAAACTTAGTAGCATATAGTACCTTTTGTACCAATAAGCACGAAATTTCTAAACTACCACAATTCTACACTCCGACAGTCATTTTAATTACCAATTTGAGGACTATAGCTCTATATGCTCCTGTACTCAACTAGTTGTCCTAATTCCTCTTTTCAGGATTCCATCTCTATACACTCAACTAAATTCAAATAGTACCAAATTTAGTACCATTTTCATTTCAAGATTCTAGTTTTATATGTGCAATATATATCGATATCGTAAATGAAAACGGACGTAACTACAGAAAAAATCGAAATTGACTTTTTGTTTTATTATTGTTCGTCTAATCTACTACATGATCACACACACATTAAGAAATTCAAACGGACGTAACTACAATATTATGTTTTTATTAATGCAAAGAGACGTAACTACACTCCTGTAAAAAGCTAAAGCTCGCAATATTGAAGATAGAAATTCTGAACATATATTAATGTTTCTTCTGAGATGTTTGTTATTGAAATTGAGATATATCGCCCATTTTTTTACGGTAGCCCCCACATAGCGTTACCCAAAAAATTCGATATTTTAAGGTTTTTCTTCATTTTTTTAACTAATCAGCTATAATTAGGTGTTCTTGTTTCCCACTGGGTGGAAAAGTACCCCGTGCAAAGTTTTATATTTAATGACTTTAGTGAAACAATTACATTAAATCGGTCGAAACTGTATATGGGAGCTATATCGAAATCAGAACCGATTTTCACGAAACTTCACATACATCACTCTAGACTCAGTTCAGTACGCTATGCCAAACTTCGTGCAAATCGAAAGAAATATAGGAGCTTTAATACACCATTTACGCAAAATCTGACGAAAATATGTATGGGAGCTATGTCTAAATCTGAACCGATTCTCTCGAACCTTAACACACATCACTGTAGACTCAATTCAGTACGCTATGCAAACTTTCGTGCAAATCGAATGAAATATAGGAGCTTTAATACACCATTTACACAAAATCGGACGAAAATGTGTGTGGGAGCTATGTCTAAATCAGAACCGATTTGAACAAAACTTAACACACGTCATTCCGGACTCAATTTGGTACGCTGTACAAATTTTAGTCTCAATCGGATAATTATTCACTTTGTTGTAGTTACGTCCTTTTTTCAGAAAGTATCAAGTCAAATGGACGTAACGAACATAATAAGTTTAAAAACAAAAAAAAAAAATATTTTTTTTTTTCAAAAAATTAATACTGCTCTATAATGCGATTAAACTATGGAAAATTTCGAGCAATGCTCCATTTTTATAGATTTTATAACGTTTGTTGCTTCTCCTGTAAAATTAGTAAAAGTGTAGTTACGTCCGTTTGCATTTATGATGGCGATGTAATGGATGTCCTTTATTATTTCCTTTAATTGTTTTTAGGTTTGTCTTTAAAAAGAAATCCTTTAATATGGTTCAAAATTAAAATCACAAGACCAAACGCGCTTCCATTGAAAAAAGCGCAATGGAAAAAACCTGTTTCTGAAGATATGCGTGTCCCTGAAAAAAAATATAGCCTTAAACGTCAAACATTGAGTCGCGTATTAATTTTGTTGTTGTTTTATGGTTTTAGTTAAAGAAAATTCCTTCTTTTCGACGGAGTGCATGATATCCGATCACGGGAACATCCGATTCAAAAAATGTTAACGGCTTTCCAAAGTGAACATGTCTGTCTCTGACCTTTAAAAAAATAAAACTTTTAGAGGATCTCAATTCTAACTAGACTGATAGCAATGATAATTAGCAAGATATGCCTATGTGTCTCCGTCTCTCCTGTAGCATGTTGCCACAGGATTTTCGAAAAAGGATTCTGTTGCACATTACAGAAATTGCAGACTTAGCTATTAGACTTCTTGGAGAGAAACATCTGTGACTATAATATAGCATATCTAATTCCTGGTGAAAAGAAAATTTATTTCCAGATACTCTTTTTTAAACGTAATTGTTTTTTTTTGCCGTATAATTTCGCTATGTTGGAGTTCCTACCTTAATGTCCAACCTGAGTATCTGTAGTTTGAAAAATTATTTCTTTCAGAGCATGAACAACCTACTGTCCTGCAACCTACTATAATGTAATAATACAGTCCCTATATGAAGGTCCCGACATATTTGAGAAATTTTGAGTGCACACCGCTTGGTGGAGTGTATAACAAGTTCGATTGCACAAATTAGTACGAGCCTATATTGAGGAAATCTCAAATTGCACCGGATTCAAAAAGAATAAGTTTTTGTTATGGGCAATATCAAATATATGCTGGACGATTAGTGCCCAAGGATACCTCAATATCACATGACGATTTTGTACCATGAGTTTTTGCTCACAACCGCAGCTTTTGTTTGTATTTCGTCTTTGAGCAAATGTCAACCACGATTAAATTTATTAAAACATTTGTTCACATGCGATCAGAGAGCCATAAATGGATTTGAGTACATCGATAATTCACGTCGAAAGTTGCTAAAATGATCACATGAAAATCTTCTATAGTTAATTGTTTTTGTTGTTCAAGTCAATGAGAACAACACAACACATGGTCGTATTTAAAACCGCACTGAGTATGTGTATGCTAATTAATTTCTAACATTTCAATGAAAATGTCACATGATGCCCTACAATACTTAGTGCCGCCTAGGGTAAAAATATAAATAGTAGCCCTCTATTATATGCCTCTATTATGAAATTAAAGATCAGATCAGACAATGTAAAGTAGCACATGATCAAAACCAAAAAGAGGGTGTCATGTTCTGTCAAATGTGATTATTGCATTATCAATAAATTGAGAAACTTGACACACTGACCTTTGTATGATTGGTCAAAGCAACACGTTGATGCTGCTTCAGACTTGACTATCTTTATCATTGTTATACCCTACTACCCCTATACCCTACAAAAATCTTTTAAATTCCTTGAAGCTGAGGTTTGCAAGGTTATTACTCGCGAAATATGAACATATTGCATATAATTTAAATTCAATTCAATAAAATGAAGTGTTCTTGTCAAATTCTTAAAATATTGGTAATAAGTAATAAGTTGTGTGGAAGCTGTGAGGTGGTAATGTAAAAAAATGGGTGAAAATGTGTTGAAGCCAACGAGTTTTTTTGTGTTCGTTCCCTATTTGTGGCAAAACTACACAACGCACGCACCTGTGATCAGTGACTAAGTTGCAGAATACCCCATGGACAATATGGTTCTAATGTATGATTTTTCGATATAATCACTGCATCCACCCAAAATGGATGCTGACATTTTGAAGCTGGATTTTCCGTGTTTTTTTGAATTTTTCTTATAATTAGGATGCGCATCCAGATAATAGAATAAACTAATTATAGGATTGTAGAACTCGTGATTCTGCTTCGTTTAGTGTATATCTCATGAATGTGCTCACTGTAGCTTCTTTGCAATTGGGTGCGTAAATTTTTATAAAAAAAAATATTTTTTGAGTCTAAAATTAAGAAAGTCCATTCCAATTCCGTGGAACCCCTCGTGATTTTAGTTTTTTTACGTCCCGGATCTAATGAGCCCATACATGTTCAATTCCGTCCAATAAAACGGCGGATATAGGTACCTTGAATCGCGGTTTTCTTCGAATTAATTTTACATGCATTTATGCTTGTATTGTCAAATTCACGAATCTGTGTGGAAATAGGTCAAAAATACATCGATACGCGAATAATATGCGCGGTTCTTAACCGATCCTTTTAAAATAGATGTCCTTTTGTGTATTTTCATAGGAGATTACTGAAATGTGATGCGCATAACAATCGTATGCACGTTGCGTTATTTTTAGCCATTTTTAGGATTTTTGCATAGTAAAGTGCATCGAGTGGCACACTTTGACCGCTATATTAAACATCGAAAAATTCATAATTATTGAAAGACATTGATTCGGTTTATACGAAAATCGCATGCGCATTAACTGATTTCAAATAATACGCGAATTGCAAGCTTTTCAATATTGATAATGTTTACGTATTGTATGTGCAATATATTTAGCCATTAATGACGTCGAAACTCTTATCAGATGTATCTACCGATATTTAACAATCACCTAAAAGAATTTGCAGAAGAATGCGTCGTATATTTTAGAAGATTAAGGCAAACCCGCATCCTCTTAACCATACTAAAAAATCGAAAATTCAAAAAAAATTTTGTTTTAATTCAAAAATTAATTTATTTTATTTTCCGATATCTTCATGTTTCTATTTGTTTTTCGCGACTATTAAAACGTATTTCAGTGTGATTTTACTAGTATGCAAAGAAAACCATGGTGTTTAAACATTTGTGAAGAAATTTGCGAATTACAACGAATAGGAATCCATTTAAGGGAACCCCCCCATTCTCGATTTTTTATTTTTAAGATTTTAAATGGGCTGGTAAATGAATACCAATGCTTTTTAAGGTTTGTAACTTGGCACATATATATTTGAAGATTTAAAAAGGAAGAAAAATATTTTACCAAAATTTGTTGTTGTTGTTGTTTTTTGGGTTCAAAGAATAGTCCATATTTTCGATGGCGGGCATGATAACTCCTCACTGGAACATCGGAATCCGAAATTTCCAACGGTGTTAGAAAGAGGACACGTCTGGCTCTCGGATTATTGACTTCGCACAAAAATTAACGAAATGGCGGATCTTTGAAAAAAAATTTTTGGAAAATCGCCTATTTTTTTCCACAAACTAAGTTAAAAAATAAGGAAGATCTTCACCGATTGGCTTTATCCTAGTTCATACGAGAGCTACACACTCCCAGAGAAACGTGTTAAAATTTGAAACCGATTGGATTATTAGTTTTTGAGTTATCGTGCCCGCCATTCGTTTTGAGAAAAATGCGTTTAAAGTTTGAGAATCACTCTTGCCGTCACTAGATGCTGACTTAATAAATCGGCTATATCTTTAAGAGTTCTTGAGATTTTCTCTTGAAATTTTGTAGGAACATTCTAGAATTAGAGTAGATTCGAATTGAATAAAAAAAAATTTGACACCGAGAATGGGGGGGGGTTCCCTTAATATATATTTGAAATACAAGATTTAAAACCGCTATAACTTTTGTGCGCAGCATCCGAATTTGTGAACGCGAACAGATTTCGAATCAGCATATTTTTCTTAACCTATGTACCAAAAATCATAAATGTGCTCGCAAAAAATTTTTTCAAATTTTTTTTAATGGAATTTTAAAAGAATTTTGTAATTTCCCATATATGTGACATCCGGAAGCAAAAACGTTATATCCATAGTTACATTAGGGGCAATGTAGTTGTACATCCAAATACATTATATACTGGACTCCTTTCTGATTGATACACAATATTATGCACTCAAGTGTGTATCAATTTTGATTTACAACGAAGTAGATATAGATTGTGGTCAATATTATATGTTGTTATAATTTTCAAAATAAAAAATATAAATGCCCATACTTACAGTTTCTTCCAATGCACTGTACCCAATTGAGTCAATTTAAATTATTGCTGAGTTCGTAAGTGGACGATGCTTCTCCATTGCTGTAATGGTTACAATAAAAAACAACAAAATATCTATTATTTATAATTACCCTACAATTGTGAATATGTTTTACCCAATTGTTATATACAAAATTATAAAACAAAGTAGATGATACAAATGTTGTAATTGATTCTCTTGTTAACCTGTTAATGGAAGAAAAAAAATTGTCTGACAAACAGAATGATACGCTGATGTCAAACAACGAGTTCAAACAAACATATTCAATTACAATAATTTGTGGTTTCGAAAAAATGTTTTATTTTTTTCCTATTTTTATTTTCTAATACAGTAGAGGGTTTAAATGTGTAAAAGTTTATATAACTTTTTAAATGTGTAAGTAGTTATAAAAAAGTAATTAATTTTAAAAAGCGTTAATTTGCATACAAGGGTTATTTTTCCAAACATATGTTTTTCGAGAATTTTCTATTTTAATACGGAAATTCTATAGTAAAGATGTTTGGACTATTTGAACATAGTCTTCTTTTTATGTCCAACATTATTTTTTTTTGACAGGTTTGATATTTTGTGGAAAATTACTTGTTTTTTGCGGCAAACATTTGTGTGGTATCACTTTGTATATCTGCGTCATAGCCGCAAAAGCATTCAAAACCATTCATAAACAAGCAAACAGGTAACGAGAGATGAGCTGAAAATATTGTTTTTTGTGTATTTGGTAAATACAAAACAAAATTTCTATAAATAACCTATTATAGGCAATTGAAAATTATGTCAAGCATGCAAAATGTTTTATGGTCTTTACTATGATCTTTATTTAGGGAGAAATTTCAAAAAATGGTGAAGATAAATGCCCTTAGTCGCGGAAGGGCGAGGCTTCGAAGAGATTAATCCTTTGCGAATGGCGACTAAAAATGGCGTAAATTGCAATGACTCAAGTCGTGATTCATGTGAAATCTGATTGCAGGATAATAGTTAGATTCCGACTCAAAGTCCGACATTTTTATCTACATTTCTAGGCTATCCTACCGATATTTGTTTATTTGTATTATTTTACTGCTATTACTTTTATAACATACCCTCATATATGTAGAACAAGAAAACACAATCTCACGCCTTAGGCCCACACATTCGGTTGTCTGCATCCGTATAAATTTCTCAAGTAAAGTGCAAAACTACAAGCAAATTTTACATTCAATGCTTGGATGTTGGTTGAAATGTGAACGAACAGATGCGGTCGAGTTACTTTGGGGGAAAACCAATTTGACTGATCTCATCTAAGTACGTCTCTTTGCAATTCCGAACATTCGGTTAGGTTTGGCGGTTGGGTCTGCTTATCCATTGTGTTGTAAGTAATATGCACTTGTTTGTGTTGGATGGGGAACAAGTTCTGGAAAACGAGAATTATAGAACTGAACCAGGCACATGTGTGAGTAACACACACATAAACACACTCTCCCATAAGCCTAACAAATAAAAGTGAAATGACGGTCGGTCGTTGGTCGCTTTAGAGGCTTCTTATAACAGATTATACTTAAATAAACTACAGTGACGCCCCTTTCTTCCGCTTTGTGTCGAGTTGCAGCCTCCTTGTTATTGACTGCCTTTGACTGTTTCTGGTACCGACAAGAACTGACTGACTTTTTATTCTTTTGGTGTGGAGTGATGCGATGCAGTTCTTCTCCATTCAGTACCCTGCCCACCTCAGCCGGTTAATGTAAAATTATGTGAAGTGTTGATTCTGTAAGGAAATTTCATCTGTTGTCCTCCCATCATCGGCATCTGCATCATCGTCGTCATCAAAGTTTGAAGTTTTCGACAGTTGTTTGGTTTGGTTGGTATGCCCACTTGCCGGCAACATTACTTTCCCAAGTAAATACGTTATAATTCTGCTGGGTTTGAAGGTTTCACATTGTCCGTTGTTCGTTCGGACGTTTGGTGTTCCATGTTATTGCAACCGTAGTCGGTGTTGTTAATGTCCATCAAGTGGGCGTTGACAAGTCATGTATTAATGTTGAGTTTCAATTACTTCGCTCGTTGCTCGCTTCGTTCTTTTTTTGCAATATTTCAATTTTAATTTAATTTTTACCATACAAGGTTGTCTGTTAGTTAGTTATGGCTGGACGGCAGGCAGTTTGGCCGGCTAACTGTCTGCTCGGTTATCATCTCCACTCTGCCCCAGTTGCATTTTTCGTCGTAACACAATTCATCAGAGCGAAGTGCATAATTGAAGTAGTTCGAGTCAAAGGTTGATTTGGAAGTACGAGTACTTTATGAAACTTCATTTCAGTGGGAGAACATTTTCAGAATTTTTCGAGAGTTTTTTTTTTTTTTTTGGCAATTTCAATATCCTCACTCCCTCCTTTGAGTAATAAATAAAGTGCCGTAATTATTAAAATTACAATTAAAGGCACGCTGAGTAATTGGGTAATTGAACTCTATAGTGAAATTTCACTTATTTTGAATAATTACCGAAATTAAATTTTTTATAATGTGACATATGTTTCAAAATGTTGACTTCAAAATAAGCATGTGGCCCAAAATTATACTCAGTGTTATCTTTTTTAACCAAAAGGGTTCAATCTACAATTTTGTTTATAATATTTTATGTGGGCCATTCATCACCCATCTCTCTTTTTGGGTTTAGGCAACAAATCCCATAAATATACAAACTTTTACTTAATTTACCATAGTTTTCGAAATTAACTTTTGCTTTTCGAATCCTTTGCTCAGAGTCGAATGTTAAGTCACGTCACAGTTGACTCCTCATTTAGCTTTATTTGAGACAACGTTTGACTGTGACATACATAAATTTTATTTGCCGAATAATAAATTTTAGTTTATATTTTAAAATTAAATCAACAACAACACCAACTAATACAGCAACTACAACAACAAATAAGACAATAATAATTTGAAAAGTTCTTATTTGGATATTTTTTCGAAAGAAAGAATGAAATAAAAGTTGGCTGTTTAACAAACTAAAATTGTTTACCAATATATGGGTTAAATATTAAGAACAGTGGTACAAGAGGTTTACATTTTTAAGAAATATTATACTGACCAATAACTTCATTTCTACTCATATCCATAGGACAGCCGACCGACCTCCTGATAAAGAGCACGCTAGATAAAATGTTATACTGGAATACGAAGACATACGATTATATAAACCCGTAATGATTAGGTGACTCTTCAAAAAACAGGTGGCTCTACTAACTCATTATAAGCAAAGGATATAAGCAGTCAAAACCGATCAGTTTATACCTACACATTTCAGCAAAATCAACACTTCTGTACCAAAGATCAACATCAAGAAATCCATGTTACGATCAGGAGTGTCGTAATGCTACTGAGTTGAAAAACGCAGCGTAAAGGTCAATCCTTCAAGCAGTAGCATCACGCAATGCGAGAGAAAATTATGGGGAGGAAAGGAGAGAGCAGAAACCTATTTTCAAAAGAAGGAGACAGGATAAGAAAAACGTGAGTGTGAACAAATCGAGATGTACAGAATGAAGTCCGGAAATTTAACCAATGTATAAAACGCCAAAACCGAAGGCTTTGGTGCCAGCACATCCTCCTGTGGAGGTTAAGAATTAAACCAGGTGACAGATACAGATAGAGGGTTGAGTATCTGGATGGAGAATTTTGCAAAGCTTCTGGTATCAAATAGTAGTAGTGAAGAAGATACCCCAGAACCAATAAGAGATGATGGTATAGAGTGTATACCACCTAGCCAATATGAGGTCAAGGTAGCAACCAATCGGCTGAAGAACAATAAAGCAGAAGGTGCCGATGGATTATCAGCCGAACTATTCAAGACCGGTGGTCAGACGCTGATAAAAAGCGTGCACAAAACTGATTAGTACAATTTGGTTAGAGGAATGCCTGCATGATTGGAACATCAACCTCCTGTGTCCCGTTCACAAAAAAGGAGACAAGACGATTTGTACCAACTATATATTAGTCTCCTTCCCAGCGTGCTGTGAACTTTTTAACATCCTGCTGGAAAAGTCATACGAAATGAAATGTGAACGAAGAAATTGACATAATGGGTCGAACATTGCAAGCTATTACAGCCGAATGAATAGTGAAGGAGTCGGCCAAAGTGGGACTGGCAGTAAATGGCGAAAAGATCAATCTGATGGCATCAACGCGCAAGACGTCCAGTAGACACGGGCCAACTATGGAACTTGAAAATTACAGCTTCTAGGTAGTGAACGATTTTATTTATATACCTCGGTGCCGGAGAAGAATAGTGTTGGCCAACAGATGTTATTATGGTCTGAGTAAGCAATTCAAAAACAAGGCTACATCTCTCCTGACCAAACGCACACTCTACAATACGCTGATACTACCTGTACTGGTGTATGGATCTGAATCAAGAGTGCTTGTGGAAGCAGATGACGCAGCTTTTGGAGTGTTTGAGACAAAAATTCTCCGAAAGATCTATGGACCGATCTGCGTCGACGGTGAATATCGCCGTCGAATGAACCACGAGTTTGGTACAACAATTCTTGGAAATCGACATAGTCAGACTTATCGAGCTGCAGCGATTCTGGGTTCTCATTCTATAGGACATCTCCGTGCCTACAATTATTAATATTGAGCAACGTTTCAGTGTATCCCACAAATAGCGGTACACTACGGATTTCTACGGACTTTGAACACGTTTTTCCACTGAATTTGCTGTAATTTAGTATAACGGTATATAACGGTAACTCCAGTATTCTGCATTCTAGAGATTTTGGACATGTTTTCGAAACGAACTGCCTATAATTTGATATTTTGGCTTCTCGTTGTATAGAAAATTTCCGTACTAAGCATTTTTAATATTGACCCTCGTTTAAGGGTAGCGCCCATAATATGGTACCCCCCAATGTGGGAATTTTTGACACGTTTCTCAATCGAATTGGCTGTAATATGGTATTTTGGGTTCTCTCTCGGTATCACCACATCTCCTCACTAAAAGCTATTACTATTGACCCAAGTCAGTATTTTGAGAATTGCAACCGAATTGGCTGTAACTTGTGTTTTTGTATTCTCATTGGCTGTCAAATCTCATTACCGAAAATATCAATATTGATCTCCGTTTTTTATAGCCCCATATAACGGTATGAAAATTTCAATCATCTTTGTCTGGCGTAATTTTCGATATGTTCAAGGTCCTATCATAACATGAGTTTTATCCTAGGAGCTCTCCATTAATTTAAGATATTCTGATTATCGTCCTCTTGGTGGAGGGTACAAAAAGTTTGGCCACCATTTTTACTTGTTTTATATATGTTCTTGATAAATATGTCACTGTCAGCCTTAAATTTGTTTGTCACAATATTTTAATATTTTGCTTTGTTTGTCTCCCTGTAGCATAGCTGCGGCATTTAAAAACTTATTTTTTCAAAAGGAGGTATCACAAGCCATTCCTGTAGCATCGCTATCTCATTTTAACATTTACCTCTTATAAAAAAATTAACCATTTTAATTCAGCAAGTTTTACAGGTTTTTTGTTGAAAATCTTTTTTTGTAAACTTCCTCTTTTTGTTGTTGTGGAATCATCTGTCATTCAAATGTCGGTTGCTATGGTTTGCCGAATGTCAGCATTCAGAGGTGAACAATAAAACGGAATGAAGTAAAAATTGTAACCTTTTTTTGTCCACATTGTCATCGCTGATTTGTTTTTGTAAATTGTGTTAATTTTTTTTAAAGCTAGAGTTTTGAAAAATGTTTGGGAATTTAAATGTTACTTTTAGTACATATTAAAAATTTCAGCGGAAACTTTTAATAATAAATTTTAAAGTTAGTGTTTCGGTCAATAATTAATCGATGATAATATTAGACATTGAGGGAATGAATTAATATTTTATATTATAATTTTATTTTTTCATTAGAATAATTGTGTCATATTTCGTAGAACTCAAAATTTAACATGCACGTGTCAGCTTCTTCTAACTAACTTTATTTTTTAATTACGATAATTATTTTCTCTACTTAGAACCCAAACTACTAACCAACCTCAACTAACTATATTTAGCAATTGCTGTCAATTAACCCTTTTCAATACATCACTTCATCTGAACTTAGAGATTAAAGTTCATTCGGAATGTAATCATTTGCGAATATATCTATCACAAATCAAAAGCAAAAGATTGATTATGCCATTCATTTATTCAGCCATCCACTTCCATTCGACTTAATGAATGGAAGTAATAAAGAAATAACTACCACCACCTACGAAATTCATTATTGATTTGATCCTTATCAATTAAGTCCTTTTCTTTAATTTCTTCATTAATTGACGATAATCATGATGTCTATCTAAACAGAATTCGGAATAATATCTGTTCGGTGTAAATCTTTAATGCATTTCAAATTATAAATACTGACAGAAAACGTTGGGCAACGGAAGTTAAACTAACGGATGGAGATTTATGCCATGAACAACAACAACAACGCCAGTAAAAGCAATTTTGTCAATGTCAAACAAACAGCGAACACATCATCCATTATCACCTTTCAACATTATTTTCCGCAAACACTTTGTGGGGTGGAGTGGGTTATGGGTTGGTGGGCGTATGGTCTGCTTGCGGATCTGAAAATCTCCACAGTGTTTTAAATACCCATCACCATTCCATGCCATCATTATAAGAATGCCACAAACCTATATTTGGTTCCACAGAATGGTGAAAAAGACAAGGGTTTTAATGCCACTGCTGCCGTTGTGGCTTGGCGGTACAGAAGACAGAAGATTTTTAATGACAGCATATGTCGCTGTAATGATCCCTCTTTAACGGGCAGTTCTTAGTCAAAAGCTATAGTAATGCATATTGTACACGCACACACACACACACCCGCACACACAGTGACATGCATAAGAATGTTTATCTGTGTGTTTGAGTGTGTGTGTTATCAAGTTCAGGCATTATTGTCAACATCTCCTTTTGTCATTATGAATTGTTTGCTGTGAAGCTGATGATTACGAAGATGATGGCACACAAAGGAATTGAGACGTTTGCAAGTGACATTGCATAAAGATGTGTGTGTGTGTCTTCGAGTGTGTGTCATGTTATCATTGTATTGCGCGAGTGCGTTTGTGTGTGTGTTTAAGAATTTGACTGTCATGATTTCTGAACGGACTCTTGATAGTCGAAACCACTACTAGTAGTTGTTGTTGTTGATGCCGCTGCTGTTGATGTTGTTGCTGAAAGTAACAACTTATCACGTATTGATGCGTGCTTAAACACAAAGCTACGAACATTAACGCTCACCTTTCCTCACACGCACCCAGGTGCACACTTTTATAATCATACACAATTGCATTTCATGCAAAGGCATTTTGTGTCAGCTATGTAATTGCACAGCATTGGGGGTGGTGAATTATGTCGATTGAAATGGAGCTTAAAATGTAATATTTCACCAATAGAAATTCAGATAAAATACAATTCGATTTTTGTTGCTCTATAATCTTTTCTCATATTTGATCCGCCGTTTTGGATTCATTTTATTGGATTTTCAAGATCTGATTTCACATTTGTAATCAGTGACCATAGATCTACAAATTGAAATTTTCGATCCACAATTTTTTCCACCATATGGTATGCATCGAACGTTCCTAAAAAGGTCGGGAACTTCAAATGGTAACTATGGCATTCGAAATTGTCTGTTAGGCTAGTTTAGGTTAGGGATGTACGGTTGTTAGAAACAACCGTTCACTCGGAGGCCATTGTCCATTGTGATCATCCTTGATACCTGATAAAAAAGGGAAAAGAAGAGAGGCGAAAATAGTTGTAGTAGGAGAGACTAAAGGATGGTTATTTTAGCCATGCCAGATTTTTGACATAGCCTAGGATCTGATTGGGGTCTATTTTGGAGAAGAAAGCTAGATTATCAGTTTCATATCTTTGTCTTCTGCCACTCAGCGATGGGCATCTACAGAGGATATGTTCAATGGTTTTTATCTCCTCTTCGTCCTCACATAGACGACAGTAATCCTCTCCGCTTGAGTCCCATATCGAAGTGAGGAATCTAATCTTGCAGTGACCTGCTATGATCCCCACAATGATTTTTATCTCTCTCTCTCTCTCTTATCATGTGACAACAGTGAATTAGTTCTTCGGCGAGAGAATTCAGGTCAGATTTGAGATTCTGCAACCAGGTTCTCTCGACCGTTGCCGACTACCTCGCCATAGACCAAACGGATTTTGCCAATGAAATAGCCAATGGGTGGTTGCACAGATCTCTCAATCCGAAGATTGGACGACTTCGAACCCCCTCGAGTAAGCTCGTCGGCTATCTCTTGACTTTTTATGTTGCTACGTCCTGGAACCCAACATAAATTAACTATCCGCCGTATATAATGGAGGGCGGACTTGTAATTAAGAACTTCTTTTGAGTTTGTAGTGCAGGACTTCAAAGCCTTGAGGGCCGCCTGACTATCGACATATATAGTCACCGGTTCGGTATTATCGGCAGTAAGTGTTTTGACTATCTTTGCCGCATTCGTGATTGCAAGGATTTCGGCTTGAAAAACGCTATAAAGATTGTTATGTTTATATGAGTTGTACATTAACCAGTTCTTGGTTAAGGTGTTACAAAAAGATTTTTAAAAGTCCACATCTAGGTTAAGACTTCCAAGAAATATTTAAAAAAATAAATAAAAATTCACGCCTCAATTAAGGCACCAAAAAAATTAAAAATCCCTAAGGCGTGGATTAAGGCCTCCAAAAATAATTTTAAAAAATCCACGACTTCTTTAAGGTCTCAAAAAAATATTTGTAAAAAATACACGAACATCCATGACTTGGTTTGGGCTTCCAAAAAATATTTGTAAAAAATCCACGAACATCCATGACTTGGTTTGGGCTTCAAAAAAATATTTGTAAAAAATCCACGAGCATCCATGACTTAGTTTGGGTTTCCAAAAAATATTTTTAGAAAATCCGTATCTCGGTTAAGGCCCCCAAAACATAGTTTTAAAAATCCACGCCTCGGTTAGGACCTCCAAAAATATTTTAAAAAATCCACGCCTCGGTTAGGACCTCCAAAAATATTTTAAAAAATCTATGCCTCGGTTAGGACCTCCAAAAATATTTTTAAAAAATCCACGACTCGGTTAAGAGTGTTTTGAGATTTTGGATACGGCTCCCATTAAAAGTTATTTAAATTGAGTGCTTCTGGTGCGTTGTGTCCATTATTTTTAACATCGTCAGTCGCTGCAGTGTAATATAGTTGAAATTTTTAGAAAAGTGTCCTAAAACGTTATATTTCTGGTTTCCATGATATCCTTGAAAAACACAGGGATTTACCCACAATTTCCCACACTTCATTCTATGTAGTATAGTTCCTATAATAAATTCTGGCCAGACTATTTCACTTCTTCTTTATTATTAATGGCATACCTTCCTATTTATGGAGGGTATAAAAAGTTCGGCCCGACCATTGCACTTGTTTTTATACCCTCCACCATAGTATGGAGGGTATATTAATTTTGTCATTCCGTTTGTAACACATCGAAATATTCATTTCCGACCCTATAAAGTATATATATATATATATATTCTTGATCAGGGTAAAATTCTAAGACGATCTAGCCATGTCCGTCCGTCTGTCCGTCCGTCTGTCCGTCCGTCTGTTGTAATCACGAATTGAGATAGGGTGCTGAAATTTTGCATAATTTTTTTAAGTTCGAAGAGATATACACTAGGCATAGATATACAATTTTCGGTACTTAGCGCGCTTTTCAACCAAATTCGCTGAAATTTGGTACATTGTGTTCTTATTGGGTACTAAATGTCTCCACAAAAAATTATAAATATAGGTCCACATTTTCTGGTAGCCCCCATATAACGGTACCTCCTAATTTTCAGTAGTTTGGGGGGTTTGATCGTATTTTTCCACCGAATTGGCTGTAATTTAGTACTTTGAGTTCACTCCACAAAAAATTATGAATATAGGTCAATTTTTTCTGGTACCCCTCCATATAAGGGTACCCCAACATTTGTGTGATTTTTTAAACCTAATTCGCTGAAATTTGGTATATTGGGTTCTTATTGGATACCAAATATCTCCATTAAAAATTATAAATATAAGTCCATTTTTTCTGGTAGCTCCCATATAAGGGTACCCCCACATTTCGGTATTTTGGGGTTCTTGAGCGTGTTTTTAAACCTAATTCGCTGAAATTTGGTATATTGGGTTCTTATTGGATACCAAATATCTCCATTAAAAATTATAAATATAAGTCCATTTTTTCTGGTAGCTCCCATATAAAGGGTTACCCCAAATTTCGGTATTTTGGGGTTCTTGAGCGCGTTTTTAACCCTTATTCGCTGAAATTTGGTATATTGGGTTCTTATTGGGTACCAAATATCTCCATTAAAAATTATAAATATAAGTCCCTTTTTTCTGGTAGCCCCCATATAAAGGTACCCCCAAATTTCGGCATTTTGAGGTTCTTGAGCGCGTTTTTCAACCGAAATCACTGAAATGTCGTATTTTGTAGCCGTATATGGAAACAAATCTCCCTACCAATAATTATTAATAGTCAACCCCTTTTAGGCGTAGTCACATATAACCCCATTTTTATTTTTATTTATATTAATATAAATATCTGATTTTTCCGCGTATTGGGTTTGGTTCTAAAACTCTGTTGTAATCATTTCACCTGCGAAGGATATCGAGATAAAAAACTAGAACGTACGGTTCGATAATGAACTATATGTGAACTATAGCCCGCATTTAGGCTTAGCCGTAGCCCCTGTGTGGGGCTATATTAAATAGTTAGCGTGTTATATTAAAATAGTTAGCGGGTTTTTTCCGTGTATTGGGGTTATCACATATAGCTGTATTCCACCATAGTAGGGGGGATATTCTGTAGACGAAATTTTCAGTTCATAGCCCACATAGTATGGAATTCTAAAACGATTTAGTCGATTTAGCCATATGTTGTAATAATTTTTCTCTCGGAGGATATCGACATAAAAACTAAAACGTGAGGTTTGAGAATGAACTGTATCGACCCGCATTTAGGACCAGGTCCTATATAAAACATCCTTCCTATTTAATATTTAGCGTGATGGATGGTATTGGGATTCAAAACTAAAATATTAGCTTGGAACTTGAGCTACATCGGCCCTTAATTAGGCCTAACCCCTTATATAATGAAAACACCAAGTAGTTGCTAATTCCTACACAATGTTGTCAATATTGGTCCCGCTTTAGTACGCCTCAAATATAATACTGCCCTCTAAATTGTAGTATTTTCAGGATTTTATACACATGTTTCACCGTACCATGCGTTAATAATATATGTCAACATTTTAGGGTTTTGAGTTTTTAGGAAAACCCCCATTGAAATTGCTGAATTTCTATTTGGTTTACAACAATCGATTGGAAGAATTGTCGTTATATGTATGTTCCATATGTTTTAATTTCAAAAATTTGTCAGTATTTCTATGGTGGAGGGTATCCAAAGTTCGGCCCGGCCGAACTTAACGCTTTTTTACTTGTTTATTATTAACCTGCTTCTTTATTATGAAATAAAAACCCGATCATTTATATGAAAAAAATAAAACCTTTTTACTATATTTTAGTAGGAAAATCACGCCATGTTGTTTCGACTGGGTAATTGGCGATTTAGAGCACACATTTTACATATCTTTTTAAAGCATACGATTTATAAAAGTTATTTTTCTCTGTGGTTAACCGATTTCCACCTTCTTACCTTCGATTTGCTGTATGCTGACAAACTTCCATTCTTAGCAGTGTTCATTCCATCGCTCATTGTCTGTATGTTATGATGTGTGGCACACATAATGCGTCAATTAATTTCTGCTGTGATTAATGACTTGTAAAACATCTCATCCTCTGCAAAGATTCACACAGACAGACGTACACTTGCACAGCATTACCTCTTCTTTCATTTTAATGGATGACGTTTAAAGTTCATATGTGTATACACAGGAATGTGTGTTCGTGTTTGTGCACATCGCAGATAATGGGTATGTGTACTCTGACAATATGCATGGGCGGTTAAGTGTTGCGTGTAAGAGTATAGAGGACGAATATCCTTTTGGAAATTATCACATCTTAAATATTAACCACATTTAATTGGCTACTTAACTCCCACTGCTGGCTGTGTGGCGGTGCGCTGGCTCGTAAGCTCTTTCAGCTAAAATAATAATTATTTTTGAAATCGGTCGCAAAGGAATTTGTTTATAATTTCCGCTTGTTTATAATTACTTATAATCTAATGAGAATTGTTGTAATTACTATCTAAATTTGTTGCAATTTACACAGTGGCGTAAAAAGGGTGTTAATAGATAAGTTGGATGAATGGGAGGAGCTTAAGGGATTGTCAATTGGTGTTTAGAAAATAAAAATAATTTGATATTCAGGATTGAAGGACGAAAATTGTTTTTCTAACTATTATGCCACAAAGTAAAGTATGATCCCTTTATAACTGGCTCTCGTATGAACTTGGATTATTGGCTTCGCTCAAAAATCAACAAAATGGCGGACCTTTAAAAAAATATTTTTGAAAAATCGCCTATTTTTTACCACAAACCAAGTTAAAAAATAGGGAAGATTTCGACCGATTGGAGAAACGTCCCAAAATTTGGAATCGATCGGATTATTAGTTTTTGAGTTATCGTGCCCGCCATTCGTAAAACATTGCTTCGAGAAAAATGCGTCACTTGATGACACAATAAATCGGATTTTCACTTGAAATTTTGTATGGACGCTCTAGAATTAGAGCAGATTCGAATTAAATAAAAAAAATTGACACCGAGAATGGGGGTCCTCTTAAATAAAAAACATTTTTTCAAAGGATTCTTCAACCTGATTCATACACTTTTACGTGCACTCGAACCACTTATCAAAGCACGATGCAACATACCGAAATATTGGGAATTGCAAAATAACACATAGAAATACAAATTGTCGTTTCGTATCTCTTCAATGACTTTACCTGCACGATGGAGGAAGCCCAACCACTTAATCTGATTTCATTTATAATTCATTATATTTTTTTCTATTTTTCCATTTGTTTGTACATACACGAATATATGTACGGTAGTATATATTATTCAATATAATTTAATTCACTATTTTGCACAACACGAAAGAGAATGTCAACAAGAGACGAAACAAAAACACAACAAAAATCCCTAAGCTTATGTACACAAACCTAATGATAAATGCCATCAAATATTTATTTATTACTTTCGTGGGGATTTTGGAATTTAAAATTTTATTCTGTTGTTATTGTTGTTGTTTTCTTCTTCTTATTTTTTAAATTGTTTTTCAAATATTTATGCACTATTTACATAAATATTTATGCAAAAATTTTTAGCAAGTTGTAAACAATTTTTTGTTGGCTCTGGCATTTGGCCGAGGATATTGTTTTGTTTAAATATTTAAGTTTGTTGATAATGTTTTCACTGGTTTTTGTTTTATGATGTTGGAGCTATCGTAATATATTTTTAATGTTTTTCTTCTTGGAAAAAATTATAAAAAAAACATTTAAAAAAAAAATGAACAATAAAATGAAAAAATACATTTAGTTTCAACGTGAAAAACGCTTAGCGGACTAACACATGGAATGTATGTCATTTGTGGATTACATTTATTCAGAGATTTACATAGAAATAAATTTTTTTTTTAATTTTTGGAAATGCTTTGAAATAACATTGCACCAGACTTTTATTAAAACAAGTAAAAGCTGTTTTTGCTGATGGTGACGTGTTTAAGGGAACCCCCCCCATTCTCGATTTGATTTTTTTAAGATTTTCAATGGGCTGGTAAATCAATACCAATGCTTGTTAAGGTTTGTAACTTTGCACATATATAATTGAAGATTTAAAAAAGAAGAAAAATAATTTACAAAAAAATTTTGTTATTGTTTTGTTGTTGTTTTTTGTAATTAAAGAAAAGTTCTTATTTTTGATGGCGGGCATGATAACTCCTCACTGGAACATCGGAAATCCGAAAATTCCAACGGTGTTAGAAAGAGTACATGTCTGGCTCTCGTATGAACTAGGATTATTGACTTCGCTCTAAAATTAACAAAATGGTGGACCTTTGAAAAAATATTTTTGGAAAATCGCCGATTTTTGACCAAAAACCAAATTAAAAAATAAGGAAGATCTTCACCGATTGGCTTTATCCTAGTTCATACGAGAGCTATACACTCCCAGAGAAACGATGCAAAATTTGGAACCGATTGGATTATTAGTTTTTGAGTTATCGTGCCCGCCATTCGCAAAAAAATGTTTAGAGAAAAACGCGTTTAAAGTTATAGAAACCCTTTAGCCGTCACTTGATGCTGACACACTAAATCGGATATATCTTCAACAGTTCTTGAGATTTTCACTTGAAATTTTGTAGAGACATTCTTTAATCAGTTATTCGAATTATATCAACAAAAAGTTTGGCCCCGAGAATGGGTTTGAAATATATTATAAAAAATGCCCTCCACGTCTAAACAGAAATCAGCAGTCGAAAAATGTCCACCTAATTTACTCGTAGATTGAAAAATTGAATATTTACACTATAAGTATACTAAACACATATACTCTACATGTGTGTTCTGCAAGATCGTCACGTGGACCCATTGGCTCATCGATTGATGCAAAGAAAATTAAGTTAAGTGATTTGCTGGTGCCATTGAGTACTTGCGCTTCACTTGAAGAGTAGAGTAGTAGTAGTGGTCCATTGTATTATTCCACACTGGAAAGTGTCCAGTTACCACCTATAGTTAGGTTCATGTCTTCCTTATCGAGAGAAATCAATAATTCAGATTTGTTTCTAGTCAGATGAATTTTAAGGATCCTGCATCCGGCTTCCTCACATTATCTACGTATAGCTTTTTCGAAGTAGATCTAACACATTTCCCCAATGCAATAGCTATGAAGTGGTTTTACAATAACATCGACCATAAAATCAATCGACTGTGAGTCAGGTCGAGCAAGCTCTTTCATTATTTCATTCCATTCCTTAAATTGCAGTGACCTGGAACCCAAGAAAGTTTTACGAAATGACGAATATCACGCAAAACTTCTTTGCAGGCTTCCCTCATGATTTCTAGAATTATAGATTCTACAGGCTAAGACTTGATTGATTTGAGTGTCGCTTGGTTATCGACTCATCCTATCTCTCTAACCAATAGTTTATTGATTGTTTATGCTGCACTCATGATTGCTAGAAATTCGGTTAAATAACGCTGCAAGGTTTATTCAACTTATATGAGTTATATAAAGAAAGTTTTTCTCAGAAAAAAACCCTGCATCTATGGCTTCTTCCATCTTCGAATTTACTGTACTGTACTTCGAATTATTACATCAATTGTTCCGAGGTGTTTTGCGCTTCTTGGTCAACAGTACTAATTCAGTCTTCGTGGGGTATACACCAATACCACTGTTGGGGTTCACCTTGACAGAGCTTATGTACACCTTGAATGGCATGCAAAATTTGTGGCAGAAATTTGCCACTAATCAACACAACATCATCGATATCCAACCATTATAAAGGCACGTTTGAAATATATTATAAAATTAATTTTCAGCAAAAAAATCGGATCGTTTTTTGGGGCGATGTACCAGAAGGTGTGTAAATCGATTCCTAATTGACTGAAGCGGATTATATTCAATAAAACTTAGGTATAAACCCATTTGTTCGATGACGCAAATTTTTATCGTAGCAAAGTTTATATAACCCCATTATTAATGTCAACCCACCTCAATATTTAGTCTCACAGTAAACCTAAGCCCGTCATTATTACCAGTGTTCTTCAACTTCAATGCGTTTATCGGCAAACACTTTCCTTGAAGTAACAATAATTCTCATTTACTTTGAAGTATCATACGGATATATTTTTCAATTTTCCATGCCGTAGGGATCGATCTCGGACGTTAACGAACTACGAGTGATGAAGATGTGTGGCTCGTCGGCTGTCTCGTGTACTGGTAAATGTTAACAACGTTTCGGCCTCGCTCTTTGACAGTAACTAATACCCGAATCCTGATGAAGACGATCACCAACGAGCCGACATCAGTCTAATACATACGAGCCGACAGCAAACACTCGAATACCAACCAGCCGGTTAGCAACAATCCGACATTACCTAGCCAAGTGCCTTCGAGCCGACGGTAACCAGCCGGCAATTTACGATCCGATCTCCAATACCCAGCAACCAATTCCACGCTGCTGCATCAAATTACATCATTTAGGTCCTTCTATAGAAAATCACAAAAAAAAACATGTTCTTCATATAGGAATATTCTTTACAAAGCTATTCGTAAGGTTTTAATAAAGAAGACCAGAATTTCACTCTTAAAAGAGCACTAAAATATTCAAACATAGTCGAAATTATTTCACTGAAAAAAAAATCCAAATACTTTCAAATCACTTGATTCATGATATCAGCAATGAGAATCCGACCCAAATATATCAATTTCCTCTAAGAATGTTAAGCGGAATAACACTTTAGTGTGGCTAAAAAAAAAATATGAACCAATAAAAAACTCCAGCCAGAAGCAATGCAACAGCAATGAAAATGAATGCAGAGCAACGAAAGCTGACTGTAAAACGAATTGAAATAGTTCGGAGCTGTGTTTTTTATTGAACTTTTTAAAACACTATGCCAAACTAAGGAAGAAAAAACACACACAAACACAACTTCAAACTCCATCAAACTCAGTGACAATTTCTATCCGCAAAAATTTTTATCCAGCAAGTTAAAGCAAGTGGAAAAGATAGGAATTCCTGTTTTAAGCAGCAATATCGTCGTTGTCGTCGTCATCATCGTCATTGCTGTCAACATCGTGGTTGTGGTCGCTGCTGCAACCCACCAACCAACCATCATTCTCTCCGGCATCGTCATCATTATGTGGATTTAGCTGATGGTAATGGCAATGGCTTTGGTGCTTTTGATATCCTTTTTTTTAACCGACTTCTTTTCAAGCGACAAAAATAGTTTTCAATTTTATAGAATACTCCCCCGTCCCTTTGCCGGTGTCCTAGATTCGTGTGTGTGAATAAAGTCCTGCTTTTCTTACACCCATCCACGAAAGGATATGCAAATACACTAAAACATATAAAAATATTTCTATTTCCCCTCTTTGCATTCGTGGTTGTGCTGCTTCTTCATTCATGGGTTTCGGTTATGGAAAGCGTTAAAAATTTGCAAATTTCTTGTATAGCTTCCTCTATTGCAAAGAAAAGACGGTGTTGTGGTTTGGAATTTTAGATTTTGTGGGAGTGTGTGAGTTTGAGGTTGGAAACTCGCAAAAAATTTAAACGATAAAAAACGCTAAACTTCCTCTCTCTGTAAAAATGTTGGGGTGATTTGTAACTGTTGTTGCTGCTGCTTCATACCTTTTGATCTTAAATAGCATTTTTTTCTTGGTTTCACTGTGCCTTTCGCCGCATCTAAGACCGCTGTGTTTATGCTTTTTCAACACAAATAAGGTATTCGCTGTTGCAGAAAAATAAAATAAGAAATTTTATTTAAATTTCAATCTTACGACATAGAAATGTTCACAGAGCGGTTACTTGAGTGTAAATAAAAAATGGCGAGTTTCCTTTGCAAGTTGTTTAGATAAAAGTCGAACGGTGAATAGTTTTGGTGAATAGAATTTGGAATTTTATCTTCCAAATCCATTGAATATACTTTTAGAAATGTTTGTCTACGCTTCGACTCAATTTGGCATATATTCATAATAAATTCCTTTAAGCACCGTCTAAAAGTTAAAATTCGAGTGGAGGGTTATGAGTATATTATAATAATTATACTTTATTCATTATTATATATTATGGAAGTATAGCCGATTTTTTTAAAAACGTGCTCAAAATCCCCAAACCTTCCCCGAATATTCAATATTGATAGATTTTGGTACGAAGGTTGAAAACCCTTCAAAACCACCAACATTAGGTGGGGTACCGTTATATGGGGTAAATATTGGATCAAAATTGATAATTTTTAGTAAGAATTTTGCTGCTGACTTCGACAGACCCTTACCCTCAGTTGCAGTGTATAATGGTGTCAGGAATTTCTCAGCGCTCAGGTGTGCCTTGGAGGGCCACTCACAGTCTTCTTCTCTTTTGGAGGGGCTACCCTTCGCACGTGATGTTAGAATTCTCTCAATCAAGAAGTCCCTCTAAATATCAT
The DNA here is from genome assembly GCF_032173495.1 of Musca vetustissima. Taxonomy (NCBI): domain Eukaryota; kingdom Metazoa; phylum Arthropoda; class Insecta; order Diptera; family Muscidae; genus Musca; species Musca vetustissima. The sequence goes on from NW_026876074.1 coordinate 76,532, forward strand.
TCGGATAGTTTCTGAAGAAATTCCGGTTGCATTTGAAGTTCCTCTTAATTAGAAGAAATTACTTATCCGTAATCGAGTCTCTGTCCCATCCGTTAAAACGGTTGCAGTAACTAACCGTTCTCCCGTAAATCTTCTTGTCTTTGGGGTTGACTCGTTTTGTGGTTCCCGGTTCTGATGATTCATCCATATTTACGATGGGAAGATCATCAGCCCCAGTATACATTTCGACGGCCAACTGCCTCAGAAGTCTGGAGACTTCACTATGGATATGGAGTTTGGATCTTCTTCCCCGACAGAGTTTACGTCCCTACTCAGATCACTTGGGAAGGTAGTGACCTAAGGCCTTGGAATTTGAAAGCGCCATACTCGTCTCGTCAGTCCTGGGATCATAGACACTTGGTCATTTCTCCGAGAATCTCCCACTGGTCCCGCTGATTGTCCGCGACTGTTTATGTGATATACACAGGTACCCAAATAATATTTTTGGCCTTCCCACTATCCGCAGATTGTGGGTGCGTCCGTTAGCATTCAGCTCTGTTCCCCGTAATTTTTTGCCAAACTAGAAGCCGTGGACCCATCTTCAAGGCATACATAAAATATTGGTTTGTGTACATTTTTGTTCAAATCGGTTACTTCGTTCACTTTTTTTTTCACCAAAATATTTAATATCGGTACCTCCCCCACAAAATTGTCATTATTTTGCGGAAAATAAAATGTGAACTAAGGAACCGATTTCAACCAAAATTTGCAGACCATTTGGCCAAATGTCATGTAAACTACGGATCTATGTATATGACCCGAAATATTTGGAGAAATTGGTCGTCTCAATATGGTCGCAACCTGGCCCTGAGACTGTTCCGCTTAAGTAAAATATAATTAAGTGGCCAGTTCTCATTATTGCACTTCAAATTTTTCTAAGATATTAAGGGAACCCCACCAATTCTCGATTTTAATTTTTCAAGTTTTTCAATGGGCTGGTAAATCAATACCATTGCTTGTTAAGGTTTGTAACTTTGTACATACATATATATTTGAAGATTTAAAAGAGAAGAAATATAATTTACAAAAAATTTTTGTTATTGTTTTGTTGTTGTTTTTTGTAATTAAAGAAAAGTCCTTATTTTTGATGGCGGGCATAATAACTCCTCACTGGAACATCGGAATCCGAAAATTCCAACGGTGTTAGAAAGAGTACATGTCTGGCTCTCGTATAAACTAGAATTATTGACTTCGCTCTAAAATTAACAAAATGGTGGACCTTTGAAAAAATATTTGTGAAAAATCGCCGATTTTTTACCAAAAACCAAGTTAAAAAACTGATTGGCTTTATCCTAGTTCATACCATAGCTATACACTCACAGAGAAACGTGTAAAAATTTGAAATCGATTGGGTTAATAGTTTTTGAGTTATCGTGCCCGCCATTCACAAAAAAATGTTTAGAGAAAAACGCGTTTCAAGTTTGAGAAGCCCTTCAGCCGTCACCTGATGCTGACACAATAAATCGGCTATATCTTCAACAGTTCTTGAGATTTTCACTTGAAATTTTGTAGGGACATTTATTAATTAGTGTAGATTCGAATTATATCAACAAAATTTTTGATCGCGAGAATGGGGGGGTCCCCTTAACACACTTTTCGGGATTCTACCAGAAGACATTGTATCTTATTTAAGAAGACCTTCTTTAATAAGACCCAATGTTCCTCTTTGAAAAAAAAACGTTGTGGTCGTCAATAATCAGACTTCTATAAAAAATACTTTTGATTCTTTTTAAGAAGATCCTTAGTACTTCTATAATAAGCACTTAATAGAAAAAATATAGTTTAACATCAAAACTAATTTTTCAAAAGATCTAACAATTATTTTGTGTAGACTAACTAAATCTATAATCTACGCCAATCTTTCATAATTACAACTATGATGATGATTGCATTCCTGGTGAATGTCACCGCCAGTCACTGGCGCTGTTGCTCTGCCACTTACTTGCTGGCTGTGCTATTCTGATGATCCATATTATTGCTATTATGGAATTGTAGTCGTCAATTTCGCTGCTTGCTCTGATGGGGATGATAACCTTTTTATGTCATCGAAATTACATTGAAAGATGTTCGTTCTCTACGCTATTCAATTCAGAATGTAAACAAAACATTGACACAATTTCTAGATGTTTGAAATAAAAGAACACACACTCACACATACACACTGAGCTTATCTTCTCGAGATTATATTGAAACCGTGCAGCCAGACAATTATCGAGCCAGTCGACAGGCAATCAAGTAAAACGTCATCGTAATGAGTCTAATTTGTAGCAGTTGATAGTTGTGACTACTGCTGTTGCTGCTACTGCTATTGTCGTTGCCAATGATGTGAACATCCACCACAGCAACAGCATCCCGATTATTGCTTCCTCATTGTTTCGTTATAGATTGTATTTCGAATCAATGAAGGCATGTGTTGTTGTGTTCTGTTTAGCAAGCAGATACCTTGCACAATGTTATATATATATAATACGAAGCTAATCATACCGATGACAGTGTACATCGAAATCAAATAATAGAACCTGTTACTAATGTGTGCAATAAAAGCCACAAGCTATTTAAATCGTGAGGTATAAAAAATAAATATGTTAAAGACTTTTTTGTCAATGTAGTTGAAGATTTTTTGGATTAATGTTGTATCCTCGAACTGAAAATTTAATAAAAAGCTGTAAAAAAAATTATTTCCTTTCCTTTTTTAAAGACATCTGTAAAAGGTTTATTAATAGAGAAAACAAAATGTAAAATTATGAATTTATGTATACCGGAGTTTAGGAGGGTAGGATAACATGCTCCTAAATAAAAAAAAATCTGTCGATCAAACAGATATAGCATCATTTGAAGACAATGGACATGAAATCGGACGAAATTAAATATGTGATCTTTATTTATACAAATGAACCTATTTTAATCAAACCAAATACACGCCATTCAGAAATCTATGCAAAATTGCATGTCGATTGGACACATTTAGGGTCTTTGCATTCAATCGATTTGAAGTGCACTTGGCACGTGACTATCGGTATGCTGAAGCACAGCGCCCTGTTCTTAAATTAATTCGAAAGAAAATTTCTATATCTGAAATATATATGGTAGCATATCTAAATATGCTGCGGTATGCTGCGGAGCGTATAAATGTTCGGTGCGACCGAAATTAACAACGTTTTAACTGGATTTAATTCCGTTTCGCTTATCCCTACAGCCAATTGCATACTTAATAACTTTTAAACAACTGGAAAATTCTCACTGCCCTTTTTCTAACAAGAGGATACATAATCTCTTAACCAATATTTATCGCTAGAACTATAGCTATGTTATGTTCGGCCCGGCCCGGCCGAACTTGGTTGTGCCATTCATAACATGTAATATGAATGGGGCTTCCAGGAGAAAACTTATGTTATGATGGGTCCTATGATAATACTAATTGCAGCCCATTCGTCTGAATAACGGGTCCCAAATCCCCTAAATACGGAATATATGGGGGCTACCCTGAAGCTTGGTACTGACATATGCTATACAATGAGAACCCAAAGTATTAAATTCCAGCGAATTCGGTGGAAAAACGCGCCAAAACCCTAAAAATAAAGAAAATTTACCTATATTTATAAATTGTGGGTACCCTTATATGGGGACTACTCGAAAAAATTTTCATATATTTATAAACGTTAATGGAGATATTAAATAAACAATAAGAGCCGAAAGTACCAAATTACAGCGAATTCGATTGAAAAAGGTACGCAAAAATGATATCCAATAAGAACTCAATGTACCAAGTAACAGTAACATCGGTTCAAAAACGCGCTCAAAATCCCAGATTGGGAGCTACATCAAAACGTGGACTGATGTATCCCATTTGCAATACCAAACATGGGGGTACCATTATATATGGGGCTATCCAAATGGGGGGGTCCCCTTAACACAAATGGGGGGGTCCCCTTAACACACTTTTCGGGATTCTACCAGAAGACATTGTATCTTATTTAAGAAGACCTTGTGGCCTTCTTTAATAAGATCCAATGTTCCTCTTTGAAAAAAAAACGTTGTGGTCGTCAATAATCAGACTTCTATAAAAAATACTTTTGATTCTTTTTAAGAAGATCCTTAGTACTTCTATAATAAGCACTTAATAGAAAAAATATAGTTTAACATCAAAACTAATTTTTCAAAAGATCTAACAATTATTTTGTGTAGACTAACTAAATCTATAATCTACGCCAATCTTTCATAATTACAACTATGATGATGATTGCATTCCTGGTGAATGTCACCGCCAGTCACTGGCGCTGTTGCTCTGCCACTTACTTGCTGGCTGTGCTATTCTGATGATCCATATTATTGCTATTATGGAATTGTAGTCGTCAATTTCGCTGCTTGCTCTGATGGGGATGATAACCTTTTTATGTCATCGAAATTACATTGAAAGATGTTCGTTCTCTACGCTATTCAATTCAGAATGTAAACAAAACATTGACACAATTTCTAGATGTTTGAAATAAAAGAACACACACTCACACATACACACTGAGCTTATCTTCTCGAGATTATATTGAAACCGTGCAGCCAGACAATTATCGAGCCAGTCGACAGGCAATCAAGTAAAACGTCATCGTAATGAGTCTAATTTGTAGCAGTTGATAGTTGTGACTACTGCTGTTGCTGCTACTGCTATTGTCGTTGCCAATGATGTGAACATCCACCACAGCAACAGCATCCCGATTATTGCTTCCTCATTGTTTCGTTATAGATTGTATTTCGAATCAATGATGGCATGTGTTGTTGTGTTCTGTTTAGCAAGCAGATACCTTGCACAATGTTATATATATATAATACGAAGCTAATCATACCGATGACAGTGTACATCGAAATCAAATAATAGAACCTGTTACTAATGTGTGCAATAAAAGCCACAAGCTATTTAAATCGTGAGGTATAAAAAATAAATATGTTAAAGACTTTTTTGTCAATGTAGTTGAAGATTTTTTGGATTAATGTTGTATCCTCGAACTGAAAATTTAATAAAAAGCTGTAAAAAAAATTATTTCCTTTCCTTTTTTAAAGACATCTGTAAAAGGTTTATTAATAGAGAAAACAAAATGTAAAATTATGAATTTATGTATACCGGAGTTTAGGAGGGTAGGATAACATGCTCCTAAATAAAAAAAAATCTGTCGATCAAACAGATATAGCATCATTTGAAGACAATGGACATGAAATCGGACGAAATTAAATATGTGATCTTTATTTATACAAATGAACCTATTTTAATCAAACCAAATACACGCCATTCAGAAATCTATGCAAAATTGCATGTCGATTGGACACATTTAGGGTCTTTGCATTCAATCGATTTGAAGTGCACTTGGCACGTGACTATCGGTATGCTGAAGCACAGCGCCCTGTTCTTAAATTAATTCGAAAGAAAATTTCTATATCTGAAATATATATGGTAGCATATCTAAATATGCTGCGGTATGCTGCGGAGCGTATAAATGTTCGGTGCGACCGAAATTAACAACGTTTTAACTGGATTTAATTCCGTTTCGCTTATCCCTACAGCCAATTGCATACTTAATAACTTTTAAACAACTGGAAAATTCTCACTGCCCTTTTTCTAACAAGAGGATACATAATCTCTTAACCAATATTTATCGCTAGAACTATAGCTATGTTATGTTCGGCCCGGCCCGGCCGAACTTGGTTGTGCCATTCATAACATGTAATATGAATGGGGCTTCCAGGAGAAAACTTATGTTATGATGGGTCCTATGATAATACAAATTGCAGCCCATTCGTCTGAATAACGGGTCCCAAATCCCCTAAATACGGAATATATGGGGTCGATATTAATAGTTTTTGGTACTGACATATGCTATACAATGAGAACCCAAAGTATTAAATTCCAGCGAATTCGGTGGAAAAACGCGCCAAAACCCTAAAAATAAAGAAAATTTACCTATATTTATAAATTGTGGGTACCCTTATATGGGGACTACTCGAAAAAATTTTCATATATTTATAAACGTTAATGGAGATATTAAATAAACAATAAGAGCCGAAAGTACCAAATTACAGCGAATTCGATTGAAAAAGGTACGCAAAAATGATATCCAATAAGAACTCAATGTACCAAGTAACAGTAACATCGGTTCAAAAACGCGCTCAAAATCCCAGATTGGGAGCTACATCAAAACGTGGACTGATGTATCCCATTTGCAATACCAAACATGGGGGTACCATTATATATGGGGCTATCCAAAAATGTGGACCTATATTTATAATTATTGGTGGCGAGATTTAATATCCAATAAGAAACCAATCTACCTACTAAAAGCAGCGAATTATGGGTGGGTTCCCTTTTTTTGGAGCTACACCAAAACGTGGACCGATGTATCCCATTTGCAATACCAAACATCCTGCAAAGTGTCACCTATCTATCTTAAAGATTGCGTTCTAAATCAATGATTTGTTTGCTGTGGAGTGAGCGTAGGACACGCATAAATCCGCAAAGAATAGTATTCTGATCACGAATATATACCCTTTTTGGGTGAATATTTACAGGTGTTGCAAACGAAATGAAAAGTTGAATATACCCTCCACCATGATAAGGAGGCATGCTTGCCGGTTACAGGTTTAAGGTTTCTTAATGGTCCTACATGGCCGGTCGTCGAAAATGTCGCACTGGAGCTAAAAATCGACCATAAAACTGTTTTAAACCATTTACAATTGGCCAGAATTGGCAAACAGGGGAGGTGTCGTGTTCCACCTGGACAACGCTAGGCCACAAACATCTACAGTGTTTCGCCAGAAACTTCGGAAGCTGGGGAGGTTTTAATGCATCCGCCATACAGTCCGAATTTCGCACCAAGCGATTATCATCTTTTTCTTGCATTACAATATTTCTTTAATGATAAAAAATTTGTATCTAAGGAGGTTTGTGAAAATCGACTACTAAAGTTGATTGCAAATAGTGAGCAGGACATCTATGAGAGAGACATTATGAAGCATATTTGGCCCAAATCGGACATTCCGAAGCATGTTAAATAACGTTCTACAGTTCATATAAAAAATAATGGATTTTCATCCGAGCTTCAGTAACCAGTGCAATATTTTTATACCTTCAGCCTTATTGCTAATATTTGCTATGGCGAAATATTGGTTTTAGATCCCATGTTTCTTGGGACTATATCCGTTTCAGACAATTTGGAGTCGATTTAAAAATGTCCCTCCGTAATATTTCATCTAAACTTAGTTCAAGTTCGAAGGTGAATATCGGTCCACTCCTTACAAAATGGTAAAAATGTTAAAAATAATTTTAAAATATCATACGAGCGAATTGTCCGATTTGAACCAAACTTTGCACCTTTACCAAACATAGAACAAGTCCAAAGGTGGAAACCTTCGGCCCTCTCCCTGTGGTACCTCCCCCACATAGGGTCAATATTTTATAAACTAACCGATTCGATCAACATTAAATCCGAAATCTCGTCGATAAAAACATATACCTTTTATAAACGAATAATAAAACCTGTATGTAATTCCGAAGACCTCCGCAAACCATAGGCATATATCTGTCGGCAACTGACACTTTTTTACTTCGTTAACAATAAAATTACGAAACATTGATCTATGGGTATGAGCCTGATAAAAACATCAACGGACCTTGTTGGTCTAGGGAGACATTGAGGCTGGAATAGCTTCTCAACAATAAATTGTTGCCCTAATAATCGAGGTGGAAAGAGGCCTCATCAGTAATGGACAATTTTTTTAGACCTCTAGTTTCTATGGAAAAAAATCTTTTCAGATAATTTGAAGTCGATTCATAAATATCCATTTGTCGGGCTGGTGGGAACGATATAAAATCCGTGATTTTTCTACTTAAGGGAACCCCAACCATTCTCGATTTTAATTTTTCAAGATTTTCAATGGGCTGGTAAATCAATACCAATGCTTGTTAAGGTTTGTAACTTTGCACATATATATTTGAAGATTTAAAAAGAAAGAAAAATAATTTACAAAAAATGTTTGTTGTTGTTTTGTTGTTGTTTTTTGTGATCAAAGAAAAGTCCTTATTTTTGATGGCGGGCATGATAACTCCTCACTGGAACATCGGAATCCGAAAATTCCAACAGTGTTAGAAAGAGTACATGTCTGGCTCTCGTATGAACTAGGATTATTGGCTTCGCTCTAAAATTAACAAAATGGGGACCTTTGAAAAAATATTTTTGGAAAATCGCCGATTTTTTACCAAAAACCAAGTTAAAAAATAAGGAAGATCTTCACCGATTGACTTTATCCTAGTTCATACGATAGCTATACACTCACAAAGAAACGTGTACAAATTTGGAATCGATTATCGTGCCCGCCATTCGCAAAAGAGAAAAACGCGTTTAAAGTTTGAGGAGCCCTTTAGCCGTCACTTGATGACACACTGACACAATAAATCGACTGACACAATAAATCGGCTATATCTTCAAGATTTCTTGAGATTTTCACTTGAAAATTTGTGGGGACATTCTTGAAATAGTGTTGATTCGAATTAAAAAATTGACCCCGTTAATGGGGGGGGGGTCCCCTTAAAGCGGTTTTGAATATCTCTTGGTATGAACTTTCCGGGAGTACCACCCATTTGCCTGGGTAATATTTTAAAAATATTAAAATTAAAAAAATCCATGATGAATTTTTATGGAATACGAATTTTCTGAAAGTAAACTTAGTAGACTGCTTTTCATATTTGTGTGCCATTTTCAGATTTCGCACAATGGACATCGATGATTAATTTTTTGAATAAAAAATCCCTGATGAATCTTTGCATTTAGTGGGACTGGAAGGGGATTATTTATTATAAGTTGCTTCCATATGGCCAAACGCTAAATTTCTGATTTCTACTGTCAACAACTGGACCGTTTGAAGATAGCATTTGACCAGAAACGGTGACTTGCCAGAAACTTCGGGAGCTTGGTTTGGAAGTTTTAATACATCCGCCATAAAATCCGGACTTGACACTAAGCGATGATCTTCTTTTTCTTGTATTGCAAAATTTCTTTAATGATAAAAAATTGGTATCTAGGGAGGATTGTGAAAATCGATTACTAGACTTTATGCAAATTGAGATCAGGACTTCTATGAGAGAGGCATTATGAAGTTACTTCTAAAATGGCAACAAATCATACAACAAAACGGTGCATATTTGGACATACCGAAGAATGTTAAATAAAGTCCTAAAGTTGATATAAAAATAATGGTTTTATTATTCCCCAATCTAATATTTTAATCTTAAATGCAAACGAGTATCTGATTTCTTCTGAAAAAGTCCCTTGAATTTTATATTCGTAGTGGGCAATGTGCCTTCCAGGACAATTGTACTCAGCTAATGTAGGTATCTGTGGAAAGCTTATATAGATGTGCTATTCATTACGTGAAAGTCTTTTCGAACATATTCACAAGTTACCCATAAATACCGGCTAGTGGTCCGCCTGGATTGCCCTGGAATGGGTGAAATCTTTTTTTTTAATTTGCCACTTTTAAAAGCTGTCCTCTTTTAGGAATTAAACTATATTTCCCAATACAACCACACGTTTCAAGATTCAATACAAATGCTGACTGGTCATAAAATAAAATTTATCCACACATCAATTTTGGCAATTCGTTACGCGTCTTTGCCATTAGGCCAATGATATGAGCAATGGCTAAAATATATATCCACCGAAATGGGGACACATCACAACTAAAACAACAAATTTATTATTTCGCAATTTCCACTCTCCCCATGCTCTATGCAACTCGATAGATTTTTATTAGCTTTCCACGAGTGACTGACTCCTGTTGCTGTTTATGCCATTTTATGGATCATAAAATAATATTGTTGTACGTATGTAGGGGTTGTATGTATTAGTTAATGTTCCATTCCATGCCATCATAATATTATATTGGTTAATAGCAAAAATAAGGGCTATAAAGTGTTGACGAATGGATTTGCTGATGGCATATTGTTTTATTTGCAGGATGTGAGTATGTACATTGATTTTATTTTTCACAATGAGAGGGGTCATTCTCCACTCCCGATATAAACATTTTTAACATCGATTTTTATTTATTTTTTCTTCAAATCAAAGTTGAAAATAAAGAAAAACTTTTCCATTTTGTTCATTGTTGAAAATTTGAGTAAACGGACTTTGCATAGCTTTCATCGCCGCCTTAATAATCTAATTCACTTACAATCACCCCATCTCAATTACCATGAATTGGGAGGACTTGGGCAATATTGCCCAAAAATTGCTGCCATAACAATACACAACGGCCATCGTAAGGACCAATAATGCCTGTACTTCAAAAAGGGTGTCCATTTTCGGTGATGGGCCAAAGGGCCACTATGTGCCACATAATGCTGCCGACTGATGAGTATTAACGAAATCATTTTTTCCTTCATTTCATTTGTTTGTTCACTGTGAATTTGTTTGTTCTGCTTCGAATCTATTCGCTAAATTTCGTATAGCCAAACCAAACAGTTGTTTTTGTGTTAGGGTCAATTTCCTTTGGGGTCCTTTTATACATCCGTCCATACGTATGTAGGTATATATGTCTGTTTGGTTGTTGTTGGTTCATCCGGTTCGGGTGATGTTGGTAAGCCATTTTTGTGTTGTGTAATTTCGTTTTTGTTCTTTTAGTATTATTAAATGAACATGGGTGTTGTTGTAGTTTTTTTCTCTATCGACCTTACTGATATTTCTCACCGAGAAATGAATGAAAGCCAATTGTGCCCTCATTATGGAGGATGGAGACTGACTATACTCTTAATTCCCTTGTTCCTACTTCCTGTGGCTTCATTTCCTTTATGTGTTTTCCATTTCTGTTCTCTTCTTCGTCTTTTTTGTTATGAAAATGATAAACTACACAAAAGCTTTTTGTATTTTACTTGAGGCATTATCACAATAAAAAACTTGGGGGTCTATTGATTCTGATGACATTATTATGAGCAAGTGTAGTAATCAATTTACTTAAGGTGAAATTAAGCAGAAAGCCTCCAGATACATAAATTCGGCTGTATAGAACATTTGGCTCCCTACACAATCACAGATTGTATAATGCGGAAATAATAAACAAAGGTTGGACTATCAGGTAATGAATAGAATAGAAATGTGTCATATTCGCAACAAAAAAGTAATGTGCAGTTCTTTGGACGTTCCGACCACTCAAAATGCTCCAAAATATTTTTCATACCCTCCTCCATAAGGTGAGCGGAGATTCCCGTGGAGTATACATATTTTTGATCAGAATAAAATTTTATGTCAACTAAGCAATTTCCGTCTGTCTGTTGAAATCCCGATAGAGGTAGCAATATTTAAGATAGAACATTGAAATATTGCACATTTCAGCTATATACTCCTAAAATGTATGTCATTGAAAATTATCAACGTTTGCAAATTCCTACACTATTGGCCCACTTTTTATGGTAGCCTCTATATAACGGCACAAATCTTTCCGCCAACCATTTGCCATGGCATAGCCCCTACGAAATCAATATTATGTATTTTGAATGTCCAGCTCATAAAATATTGTACACGGCCGAACGACGACTTTTTTACTTATTTTGGGTTCAATTTTGTCAATGGTTTTTGGTCATTTTTTGTTGGTACTCATATTTTTGTACCCTACACAACTATGTTGTCACGTTCCGCATTTTCAAGCCCGTCAAGGCCTGCTGTGCGCTGTATACAGAATAAAGTTAGAACATTATCTTGAGATTGATCTCCCTACTGAGTACTAAGTGAGGTTTTTTAGTCTTCTTCATTCACTCCTAATAATGTTATTTGGATCGTGGATAGTATCTTTTCCTAAAAATTAGATCCGAAGTTTTTAAAAGTTGATCGGTGGCATGTGAAATGTCCCAACGTTTCGTCGTCTTCTCCACATGCTCTACATCTGCTTCGGAGACATACAATCTAGTGCAGGCTGAGTTGTCCTGTGAGAATATATGTATGTTGGTAGATTGGCTTCTCGCTACCTATAATACCTGGATGACCCGGTAACCACAGGATTTTTTTAAGATATATTGTTTGTTTTTTTATGCACTCCAGCCCCGTTATGGATTTGTACGTCATATATAGTATATCCTTAGACCGGATCTTTGTCAAGCTGTAGCTGTTTTATCGACTCAATTCTGTGATGGAGATCCCTGACTACGTTTGAAATGGACGAATGTGTTCGGTCATCTTCATGAGGCCAGCCATGAAATCTTTTCGAAAATCCTCCGAGATTGTCAGGGTTTGTGGTTGATGTTGTATATCTCGGCTCTTTCTTCCAGTCTCTCGATGAACCTATTCAGCGATTATTTGCACGTCAAATGTTACTTTCAAACGTGTGGTTTCTTCGCCATCTGTCTATGTACTTTTCTTCTACGCTGGAGTATACTAGCCGGGATTCACGGTTCGTAACAGGGTTCACGGTTCTATGTATTGACTTCGAAAAGCTAGGACTTTTTAGTAGAGACCAGTTGCTGTCCGAGTTTTTATTATCACCTCAACCATCCTTCCGAGTCGAGACCAGGATAAGTACTTTTGGCATGGAAGGTTAAAGAATGATTGTTGTTAGTGACCTGTATAAGTACGCAATTCGTGAAATGTGACGATGCGATTGGGGAGTTGGAGACCTGGATAAGTACTCTCACTGCGGCTAGGATGTGGATGTTTCTCCTAGGTTTTGTTTATGTGGAGTTATTCTTAATTTAGCCAGAATAATACAGGATTTTATTACAAGATAGTATTACAAGATAGTAATAATATGTATTCTCTAACTACTTTCAGGAAATAGAGAGGTCCCTTTTCACATGTAATTTTTCCTTTTATACCAAGCTGCAACCGCGCGTTTTGTTCATCAGTGTGCGGTACTAAAATGTGTACCGATTTATCGCATTTGTGTAAGTATCTGCTAAATTTAAAGTTGTAAAATTAAAGTTATTATTACAGGCCCCCGGAAAATTTTTCAAGACGTGTGTAGGATATACAAATTTGACCAAGAGGCGACCATGTAAAAAGATTGGTCAATTCTGCATGCGCTCAATTTCAGAAAATTACTCGCTGCACACTTTTGGAACAAAATCAACAAACATATCTGCAATACTCTCCAACGTATTTGTGTAAAATATTTAAGGTGTCAACCGCAATTAATTTTTTGTTTAGCTGTAGGGAGTTTCACGAACAGTTCCTTCATGAACTGCCCACCTTTTGAAATATATCGTGACGAAAAGTTAGCAATTAAAAAACTTAAACTCTTAAGTGTCTTTCTTATAACCATACATAGAACAAAATACATCTACGGAATCATCATCATCATCATTTTTTAAAACTTTTAATTAAAGTGTCAAAATGTTTGTATATTTGGCGCAAACACATTCTCCAATTAAATAATAAAAACCAAAGAAGCAACAACAACAGCAAAGTATCTGCTACTTTATTTGGTGCAGTTCAATTCACAAGTCATGCCAAATGCGAACTAATAAATGCGCACAATTTGCACATTTGCGAAAAATAAATTATAAGTTATTTGACCCAAAAAACATTAACGACAAAAACAACAACTGGCCATTTAACATGAGAACACTAACAGAACAGAACTGTAACAATATCATCGACTAGGTTTGAAGTTACGCCGCGCCGCCATTAAAGCAAATTTAGTTTGGATATTTATTCGCATATTTTTATGTATTTATTTTATGACGCTGTCACCAACACCGGCTGTATCGATTTGAGGCTAATAAATCAAAATATTATTTATTGTTAATAAATTTCAAGCACTCCAAAAAAGGGGGAGGGCAGCTGAAAAGCAACGTTTAGAATTGAAACAACAGCACTCGACGTGCTAGCCATACAAATCCATTTATGTTGCTAGGCTTTTAGTTTTTGGCTTGTTTGCGTTGGTAAATAATTTATATGGCTTAATAAATTATTATGGCAATCCGAATAAGGGCATTGCATTGGACTAACTAACAATTGAAAATGAAAGTTTCGAATTAGTTTGTAAACTAAAAAGTATTTCATAATTATTTGTACAAGGAAAACAAAAACTATTTGTAAAAGGAAATTGTTTCAATTTTCTATTGTACATTTTAATTTGGATAGTTATGAATAATATTTCCAAAAATAAAATCATTGGAATTATGTTGTTTTGGTTTTTATTTCCAAACAAAAACAAAAATTATAACCAATGTAAAATTTGTTCTCATATAACCTTGTAACACAAAATATTAAAGAAGTCCTCATAATGGCAACGACGGTAAAGGAAATGGTGCAATTGGTCGCTATGAGCGATAGAAGAAATATCACAAATTTTTTGGTACTTTGAGATACCGTTATTTCCCAAAACAAATTTCGACAATTGTTTTAAATTAACATTATTTTTTATATTCTTTGGTACCTATGATGTTTCAAAGTTCCTAATACTGATATTGGACCGGCAAAATTGCCCTAAAAGCCACAATGGGTAATGAATTTATTCATTTCAAAAAATGGTTGAATATTTCGAAAATAGCCGGATGTTTAGGATATTTTCACCGTTTTGGGAGCTACACAAGTTCGATTTTCGTATTTGGTAATATCATCCATTTTGGAATATCAGTTTCTTTTTGAGAGATAAAAGAGTTAGTCGTGTTTTGGTGTGTACTTCGTTTTTAACGTATGGGGGATCTAAGGGGGATTACTTAAAGGGACATCACAGTTATTGATAAATAAATAGACTGAAAATTTTAAAATAGTGGTTAATCTTCTTTAAACTTTATTGCCAAAAATCCGTTTCCACCTTTCAGATTCATGTGAGGGTTGTTCCGTCCTTATTTTACATTTTTTAAATTTTTTGAAAACCTAGGTTAAAATTGGAATTTCAATGTTTTTAAATTAAGAGCCTTCGCAAAATGGTATACCAATAATCCTATATTTCAGGGTGTTCGAATTTAAAAAAATGGTGTTTTTGATAAATTTTACAAAAATATTAACCAAACATTGGCCGTATCCCGAATTACATGCCATGTGCTAATGTGATACTTGATTGTGTTACGAATATTTCACGATTCGATGTTTTAAATTAAGTCCGGATAGTTAAGACTTATTATCCAAGAAATTGGCACTCCTTAAGGATATGGATATATGAAAAAAACGTTAAGTTCGGCCGGTCCAAACATTGGATACCCTCCACCATAAGTGTACTGACAGTTACTTTAAATGAAAATATAGGCAACATTTAAAAATTGGACCTATACCGACAATTCTACCAATCTTTTTGTGGTTTTTTTAATGGGTATTTTTCTTGAAATCTATAATAACGCATTGATAACATGTTTCTAAAATCTTCAAGATATTGCAATTTAGAGGGCAAAGTTATATCAATAACATACAAAGGATTTTATTTCGGTGGCTAGGGTATTGGCCGCTTTTTCAATGTGAAGAATCAAACATTTCATATGCGTACGACCCTGGAGCCTATACCTAAAGTGGGGCCAATATTATGTAGGAATTACCAAACATTTAGAGTTAGCATTATATGAAGGGCTATGCCTATTGTGGACTGATACCTTACCTTTCTTTGCGCTAAATATTTAACTCCATAGCCTTCAAAGGTATAATGATTACAACAGATGGCTAATTCGTCTGTAGGGTATAAAAGGAGGCAAATATTAGTACTTTTTGGGAGGGAGATTTGTTACCAAATACTACTGCAAAATACCAAATTACAGCGAATTCGGTTGGAAAAGCGCTTAAGACTCTCAAAATACCGAAAATTCAGGGATACCGTTATATGGGCGCTACGCGAGAAAGTTGACCTATAATTATAATTTTTTGTGGGAAGGTTTTGTACTCAATAAGAACTTAAATTACCAAATTGTGGCGACTTGTGTTGAAAAACGCGCTCAAAAACCCAAAATACTGAAAATTGGTTGGTTCCCTTATATAGATGTCACCCAAAAAAAATTGAATCTATATTTATAATTTTTAATGGAGCTACCCAATAAAAACTAAGTACTACATTATAGCCAATTCGGTCGAAAAATACTGAAAATTTGTGGTTACGGTTTTATGGGGGCTACCCGAAGTGGTACTATATTTATCATTTTTAGTGGATCGATTTGGTACTCAATAAGAACACAAAGTTCCCAATTACAGCGAATTCGGTTGAAAATGCGCTCAAAACCCCCAAAATATCGATTTTTTTTGGTGGGTAGTGACACCTTGGTGGGTACAACAGACAGACGGACACCTTTAAAACGCCTTTGAATTTTACGCTGATCATGAATATACATATATACTTTATAGGGTCCGATATGATTATTTCGATGAGTTACAACTGCAATACAAACGTAATGTACCCTCCATACTACAGTGGAGTGTATACAAAATATTCAATACGTAGTCGCTTATAACGACGATCAAAAGAACGACGTATTTGGGCCCTATTGGATATTACTAGAGTTCTAGCCGTATTTTCTAATTGGAGAGGCATTTCCGATTATATAAGGATAAAAATCATCCTGACAGATTGGTCGAAGAAATTTAAAAAAAAAATCCAAGACTATCCAAATTCAATAAACATTGTTAATTGAAGAAACACTTCGAAGCAAATGGTGGCCATACAACATCCTGTTGTATTGTGAAAGCGGTAACACTCTCGCTTCCTCATGTAAATGGTCCACTGATGTCATTAGGAGACAACCTGTCGCAATCGGAGTGAAAACAATGCAACGAGAATACTTGGAGATAAATGTTCGAATATTCATTATTAGGTCCGAAATTTGTGTAGTAACCCTCGTATAACCTCTATGAGAAGATTTCACACAAACAATTATTTATACCATTGCGAATTTAATTGTATTATCTCTTCCGAACAATGATGATCTAATGTTTATTCATTAGCATCGAGATGATCTGTTTTAACGATTATAATTCCCTACTGCTGTTGTTATTTTTTTTATTCGAGAGAGACGCCGAATGGCGGCAGATACATAAATAACAATAATGAAATTCCATAAAATTTGATTAAAATAAACGGGCAATAAAAGGAGATACTTGTCTATTTAACGGCCCCAAAAGACGTTTCGGAATTTTACGATGTGATAAAAAGAAACTAATTAACATTTTAACATATATTTTCACACCAATGAATCAATCAGTGAGGAGGAAGGCAGGCTGGTTGGATGGTCGGTCAATCAATGGAATCTTTAGACAAAAACTAGAAATAAATAAACATATAAATTAATTAATTTATTTATAGGCGGCATGTCAACAAGAACGTAAACGAGTAGTGACTAGGTTAACTAGGAACTGTTTAATTTTTTCAATGGGAAAAATGGAACATGGGACCGCATAGTCCAATGAAAAAACAAACTACGAAGTTGTGCTTTGCTTCATGAAATAAAAATCATAATTGTTTTATTTATTTGAAAACATTTTTGCCGCGTGTAAATTGAAACTTCTAATGACATCTTATTTATTGTGTAGTAAATGGACGCGGGTCCATTTAAAAACCCTATTTTTTTATTTCGACAGTTAAAAGATGTTTGTCATTCTGTTTTGTTTTTCAATTCAATTTGAAACAATGGCAACAAACGGGCAGAAAACAGAACAGAACTGAAAGAAAAACAAACCAACAATAATGGGCAATTTAACAATTGAGTGTTTATTGCATGTCATTTTCAGCGGCGTTGAACGAATGAACAAACGAACGATTGACTGGCTGAATGAGTGGATGGATGGACACTTTGTGTCAGCCCATCCCATTTAATCCAGTCAAGTCATTCCTCCATTTCTAATGACGATGACTAAACTAAACAGCGACAACGAGAACGACAACAAGAGAGTTTTAAAAGCGTTTCCAGTTTGTCTGTTAAGCTGAAAGCGAACTGCTTTTGATTCTGCTACTGTCATTTGTTATTCGTTTATCCATTGGCTCGCCGTCAATCTATACAGCAGCGAGTTGACCATATATTTTGCAATTGCATTTGTGAACAGTGATATATGTATGTAGCTCGTGTATATATATATATATATATATATGTGAGTGTTTGCATTTATATTCGCTACTATTCTATTGTGTAAATTTAATGACACTTGTCGCAGCATTCGTATGACAATACGCAGGCGAATACAGAACATGACAACTGTTATCTTAATCAAATCATTAAACACAGTGTTTGGAAATTGGAAGAAGCGGGTTGAAATTTGTATGAAAGAGTGGTCTAACCAACGATTAACATATAAAGAAACAAGTGACAACCTCGGCAGGTCCATATGCATATTACGGACTCAGGTTGGAAAACTCGTGCAAAGATGTCAAATTACATCTCTCTCCGTTGAGAATGCGGCTGGGAACTTCCAAATGTTATGTTATATTGTCAATACAAAATCTCCAAGGAATACTTCTCCATCTTATTTATAATAGCTCTTTCTTCAATGCTGCGAGCTCGTAATATAAATTGTTACAAATGTAATTTTGTTCTGATCAAGAATAAGTAGAAGGTGGCCGGTAAATATTTCGAAGTGTATTTCTTAAGTGTAATCGGCACGATTCAATATTCGCCCATAATGGTATCTAGAGATACTGTTAAAACACTTATTCCATAATTTTTATATAGTCCATATTTATTTAAGTTAGGTTATAGAACATACGATTGCCTAGGTCGCTCAAATCGGTGACGTAGAAACTCTTCGTGTTTGTTCTGGTTGCCTTTATAAAAACATCCAATGGGCATACAGACTAGATATTTGATGGTCTCCTTCATTAACATCGCATTTGAAAATAAGACATTTAATCCTGCAGTTACCCTTTATGATCCCGATAGCGAATTTCACATATAATTTCCTTGCAGAAAATTTTGAGTTTGATCTTAATTTCTTAAATTTGATGTTTTAGGTTAATCAAGCACGCATAATAATTATTATAATGTAATGCCTAGGGATGGTTTGCTAAACTCAGTTGAAATATTTATCGCGAGGAAGGTCACCCGGTATTTTATTGAATTCGCTATGGCTTATACGTATATCACGCATAGCCATTCTACACTCATGAATCATTTTTGTATTCATAGAGCTGATAATGACTTGATTGGTTTCTTTCTTCTTAGCTGGCTTGTGACAGAACATTTGATTACCAGACGCGTCGGTCTTCTGCGCAGCTCTTCCAATTTAAAGGGTCATACTCCGAAATGTTGTCGAATTCGTGGCCTTCCCCTTCTACATGAACCATCAGTTGACTAGCTTTTATAAAAGCTTTTGAGCTGGGGCATTCTCATCCATTCTCACAACATGACCTAGCCAACGTATTCACTGCAGATCGATACGTCCGTCGAGAAAAGATGGTACAACTCATGGATCATTCGACGGCGATATTCACTGTTGACACAGGTCGACCCATAGAGATTTTTTTCTCTCAAACACTTCAAGAGCTGCCTCGTCTGCTTTCACAAGTGCCCATGCTTCAGATTCATACAACAGCACGGGTAGTATCAGTGTCTTATAGAGTGTGAGTTTGGTCTGTCGAGAAGTGACCTTATTTCTAAATAGCTTACTTAGACCATAGTAGCATCTGCCATTTACTATCTACCCTCACTTTGGCGGATCCTTCTCAATTCGAAGGTGGCTGTTTATGACCCATTATGTCGATGTACATATGCTGTTTGGTGTACAGAGTGTCATTTCTGTTTATATTCCCATCTCGTATGACCTTTTCCAGCAGAATGTTAAAAATGTCACACGACAAAATGCCACTTTGAAGTGGTTGTGAACCCTCGTTCGGTATTGAAGGGCTCAGAGAGGCCCTTCCCGACCTTAACAAATTGTACTAAAAAGTTTATGCATGCTCAGCATCTAACCACCGGGCTTGAAAAGTTCTTTAGCCGATTAATTGCTACTATGAACTCATCTTGGTGGTTGGTATACAATCTACACAGACATATCTTAATGGTTCTGGGGTATCTTCTTCACCGCCACTATTTGATAGGAGAAACTTTTCAAAATGTTCCTTCCAGATCCTCAACACGTTATCTGTATTTGTTAACAGGTTTACTTCTTAACCTCTACAGGAGAATGTGTGTGAACTAAAGCCTTCGGTTTGGTGTTTTACTCGTTGCTAAATTTCCTGACTTCATTCTGACTCCTCTTGATGGTGGTCTTTGGTACCCAATTGTTGCTTTGCTGCAGTTTGTAGGGAATTGGCAATTCTTCCCATTGTGCAAAGACCTTAAAATTACGGGACAAGGAGACAAGTGGGTAAGTTGAGCTTCTGCTACCTGTTAGGTTTTCAGTTTTTGACGTCGAGTTTGTGTGTTGCATTAGATCGCACATTTGCTGGTACATTAAGATGAGTGCGAATCTTGGCTGATACAAATAATGTTTCTCGGATCGATGAAATGTCGAAAACATTCTAATAACATGATCAATTTGATTTCTTATTTTTGATCAGGAGAAATCCAGGTTTAATTGTGTATATCGATATGTTTGAATCGGGTTCTGCAAAGTACCATGGTTTTTTCAAAGTCAATCAACCTAATGCCTCATGTTACTTCATGGAGGCTGAATTTTCCGACGGTGGGGCCAAAAATATATTAATGTCATATGCTTTTTCTAGGCGCTCGTAAAATATGTCTTTGTCCTACTCATCTTTGTCTTCCGTCGGATCATGGGCGCAATTAAGAGAGATTTAGAAGAACTTTGCTTTAAATAATTTGCTCATCTACTGGAGTGAATTTGGTGACGAGGTCTTTTATTCTACTGTTAACTATAAATCCGCAGCCAAATTTACTTACGCATGTCCCCCCTTTTCATCGCATTTCCTATAAGGCAATAATATCGACTTTGTTCTTCTTGAGTAATGCGCCTGTTCTGTTCAACGTGCGTACATTCCAAGTAAAGACTAGCAGATCGTGGTCGTTTTACGTTTGCGGGGGTAGTCAACGTTAGGGGGGTTCGGTTTTCTTTCGTTTCGTTGTTTCTCATAGGTTTTCCGAGTGTGGGTACGGGCGTTGAAATTCGCTACCCTAGGTGACACACGGGGAGGTCAGTGTCCATTGATGAGATGATGAAAGAGGGCCAATGTGGGACCTGGGCTTTGCCATGTTAAAGCCAATCAGAACATAAATGTTTATGGTACCAAGGTGTTGTCGCGTCTATAAAGACGTTAACTGCCATTTTCGAACAAATTCTCCAGACTGTGTGATTAAATTCTGCAAATAACAAATTTAAGTTGAACATTTTCAGCAGCTGTTGTGTGACACAATACATACATGCGATTCATTCATTGTTACATTCTCAAAAACGCTGTTTGTTGGCTGCCTCACTGACCGTCTGACCGACTGACTGATGGACGAGTACTTTGTCTACATTTGAAGTTCTATGCTAATTTAATCTAATAAAATTTATTTTTATGATGCCATAGAAAAGTTTATTAGATCATTTATGAATAAATTTTTGTATTCGTTGTTTTTCTACTTTGCAACAAAATTGCGTTTCTCTTTGTCGAACGAACAAAGAATACTTTAGAATATTGGTTCAGAACTATTTCTCATAAGTTATGATGCCCTACATTGGATATTTCAATGTTATTGTTGCACTTTTTGTTGCTGTTCTTGTTCTATTATTATAAATAATCTCGTATTTGAAGCTTTTATTATTCAGCAAATAACGCAAATAACACAAATACTGCAACTGCCATTATAAGTTGATATTTTTTGTTACTGGTATTTTATTAAATTTTCATGTTGAATTCTTGGCAACGGTTTTACTGCAACATTTTAATACAAGTTTTTCTGTTTTTTGGTTTTTTGTTATTGCTGTTGTTGCTTTTTCCTTATTGTTGAGCATTGTTTTCCGGTTGTATTACAAACCCGGCAATAACAAATTGCAATCACCTCATTCGTACAATTCGGTCGTTGCTGCTGCCAAAGCCCACTGGCATGATTCATGACCCCTAATTTGGTGGAGTAGATTTATTATGTGCTCGACCCCCGCATTTATGTAACAGATATAAAATATCGAATTCAATTGAAATCCAATTGAGAATATTTTTTGCTTTGGGCGGCACTTTTTTTGTCGTCGGTAATATTTTTGTCCAGTAACTACATCGTCGTTTTTCGTTTTGTAACGTAGAGGGTGAGAGGAAAAGTAAGAAAAATAAAAAATCGGTATTTTTATGACTTTGAGAACGTTTATTTACATTGAGATTTCCTATGAAATTGTTCGAACATAAAAATTGTGAAAATTTAATCCAATCAGATTTTTTTTGTTTGCAATTATATAAAGCTTCATTTAATTGAGAATCATTTGATGCATTCTGTTCATATTAAAGTTTAACAAAAATGTATAAATTCGTTTTAATTAATAAAATATTTTTTTATTTCTATTTTTTTCAGGTAAGTTGCGACTTGATGAGTGTTTAAAAAATGGATTTATTGTAAGTAAGTGAGTAAAAATTTAAAACTTATTCAAGAAATATTTACCAAACTCCGGTATTTGGATGGATTTGCATTAGATCAGAACTCGTCGAACTAGCATAGATCAGAACTATTCTGTGGTCGATTGCTACAGATGATATTTACCTTGTATATACCCAAGGGGTGGGTAAATATCAATTTGCGGGTATTTATTTGGGTATTTACTATATTGGATTGCTAATTCGACATCTTACCTATGTCATAAAATTGAAATGAAATGAAAATTAAGTCATAAAATTGAAAAAATAAGATGTTATTCATTCGGCTGCTCTTACGAGCGCGATGTAACCTTATGTACCTTATTCACAGTAGCAGTCGTGGACAGCCAAGATTATTTCGTCAATTTTAAATTAGCTGTTTCATAACAATAAGTTCGAAATATGTTTAAATTTAATGAAAACTAACTTAATAATGAAATTAAAATAATTTTGAGGCGAAATATAAGATTTACCTCTACTCCAGTTATTTCAGATTCAAATTAATTCGTATTTCGGTAAATGGTTTAACATACCAAAATGGTAATAATTAAAAAACCGCACAAAACCACATTAGGTTATTTACATTAAGGAGGGTTCAATAAACAAATATCAATTTTTATTTCAATTGCCAAACGTTGCCCACGGATTTAATGCTTTCATAATCTCAAAGTTTAAAATTTTCTGCGATCAATCAAAAGTTATGCTTATTTTAATACTATTTTTACACATACACATATGTATAGATACACTTTAAAATAAAAATATCAAATACTTTCTTATTAATTCTTTACTTATAGTTGTACTTATATTTTATTTCCACTTCTAATCTTATCAAGTAACATATCAAATGAATACATTTTTTGTGATATTTTAATAATTCACGTTTGACAGTTTGCCATATAAAACTCCTTGTACATTAGAACTTTTTTACCGGGTTAACCTACTTTATGAGGATTTATTTGACATATATGCAAAGGAAATGGTACTTGAAACCCACTGGGTTAACGAAATCTGGTTAAATTTAAACGTACTATAATGGTATAAGTGATTATGCAAAAACAAAATTTTCAAAATACCGAATATTTGGGAGTATGCTTTAACGTGGACATATATCGTCATCATTAGAGATGGTATTTACCGGGTAAATACCCAAGGGGTGGGTAAATACCCATTTGCGGGTATTTATTTGGGTGTTTACTATATTGAATCGGTAATACAACATCTTACACCCTATGTTCGGGTTTTTGTTATCAAATCGATTTAGAATGGATAGTTTTACGATACTTTAAAGACGTACGCTGGGTTGAGCGGTAGGTAAATTGGCGATTAATTCAAAAAATGAACATTAACTGTAACAACCGTTTTTGGTACCGAATGAAAGGAGACAAAATTCTACATCACTAATTGTCAAAATAAAAGTTCTTAGTTGTTTACTTTATTTGTAGTGTGTCTTCAAAGTTCAGTAATTATTATTATTTTTGCGCGCATTGGTTAAAAGTGACAATTTGCATGAGCATATGAAAAATATATGTTTGTTTAGATAAATGTTTTGGAAATATTAAAAAATAATAAGGAAATTGTTCCAAAAAAGTGGTATTTTTGATGTTTGTATTGGATTTCAACTGTATTATCGGTGAAACTTAGTAAAACTGCTTATATTTTGGTGCATTTTTTGAATTATTAAAGAATTTGTAAAATAACTCAGCTTAATGAAGAATCTCAGGAAGCCAGAAATAAGGACTTTACAAACTATTGGGAGCACTATTCCAGTAAATTCAGTCGGGAAAATAATATAGAAGACGTCTTTTATAGATTTCTTTTAACTTCAGATCCATTTATTTCGAGCAAGAGGAAGAGTTGTCAAAAGAAAATACAGCAAATGCCTCAGACTGCTTTGGACTTACTTATCCTTACCCAAAAGGAAATTGATAATGGTGACGAAGATGATGAAGGTTATTTTAACGAATTGTATGATGATTAAGAAGTAAATGATTATTATTAAGTAAATTAATTTTATAATGGTAGTGAAGTAAATGGTGATTATGAAATACTGAAGTAAATAAAAAACCGTACAATTATATGGACCAAATACTAAATTTTTGTCGGTTTTTCTGGTCGCTCCAGAAGCCGCAATTATGGCGCAAACATCGCGAATTTTTACAGGGAGAAGGGAATAGGGCCAAAGAATAAGCATGCCTGTTTTGATAAAGATCGGCCAATATTTAGCTGGTCAAATGGGCCCTGACTTTTGTGTGAAAAATGACAAAATTTGTCTTCTATAGCGTATATATTTACTCCTGAAGGACATTGACCCAAAATGTTGGTAGTATATCGAAGAGGAGTGGTTGACCTTTAAATCTATACCAATTATATTGTCGTATGTACCCGGATGTGGGAGTTACACATAAATATTTACAGGTGGTTACGTATTAATATATTATTTAGTAACCCATTACCACACTAGAGGGCGGAAATATAGAGCTGATCGCTTTGAACTTTTCAATGAGGATCCAGGTATGGTCAAAGACAACGCCTATAATTTTCGGTGATGATCAGATAATAGTTTTGGGATAAAATGGACCGAAAACTTGAATTTTTGTGTAATTTGGAGTCGATCTATAGGCCACAATTGATAGCTGAACTTCACAACACAAAGGGTAAAAGGAATCTGGACAAGTAATTAAAAAGGCTGTACTGAATATTAGTAATATTTGTTGACCTCTAGTCGTCAAGAGGGTGCAAATATCGCGAAATATTGCCCAAGCTCGGAACATAAAGCCACAGAAAGTTATACTTTCGTGGAAGTTGTGTAGGGTATCATATGGTCGGCCCAGTCCGAATATACTGCTCCGCTCACTGGTTTTTCCTGCAATGGTTGTTTGTTTTATTTTTCTTAAATGAAAAGAAGTAAATAAAAAACCGTACAATTATATTTTTTTAATTATTTTTTTTCCTGCAATGGTTGTTTGTTTTTTTATACTATGGTTTTTGTTTATGAATATTGATCAATAAGATATAATAATATTTTCTAATGTAACCTTTTTAAAATATGTGAAATTTAAAAAAATTCGGATTTTAATTTAAAAATTTGGGTATATAAATACAGATTAAATATTAATTTTTATTTTTTAAGAACAATATTTTTTTTTTCTAAAAGCACAGTAAGTATGCACTAATTTTCAATTGCATTTCCTAACTTATCATTTTTCTTTGATTAGTTATAGCGAAAATTGTGATATAAGACCACTTTTTTCAAAATACAAAAAATGCCATAAAATATTAAAACATTTTTTTTTATTTTTTTGTTTTTCTAATTATGCTTTTTTATGTATTTATCCATCAATAAAAAATAACAATATTTTAATATTACGGCTTTCCTGAATTAATCGCCACTTTGCCTACCGCTCAACCCACTGTGAGACGTGGGTAGATACATGGGTAAATACCCGAGTTTTTACCCAAAAATTGGGTATAAACTCATTAACGGCCGAACCACTTGACATAGGCGGCCAAAATTTTGCATACATGTTTTTAATGTCAAAGCAAATATAGAAATCCGATATGGTCGTATGGTACCCAAAAAGAACACTCTGTGCCAAATTACAGCCAATTTAGTTGTAAAATGTGTCTGATAGACGAAAAATACCTTAAATCGGGAGATACGGTTATATGAGGGCTATATCAAATCTTGGACCCAGGGACCACATTTTGGATTTCTAAATTTGCTTTGACATTAAAAACATGTGTGCCAAATTTTGGCCGCCTATGTCAAGTGGTTCTGCAGTTAATAAGTTTATACCCAATTTTTGGATAAAAACTCGGTTATTTACCCACGTCTTTAAAGTAACGTAAAACCCACAATGGGTATTTACCTTTGGGTATTTACCAACTGTCCATCTCTATTCATCATAAATGCAAACGTACGTAACTACAGAAAATTTGGAATTGGCTATTTGTTTGATTGTTGTTCGTCTAATCAAACTACATGTTCACACAAAAATTTTGACATCTAACGTCCGGAGCGAAATAATTTCGATCAATGTTCCATTTTTATATATTTTATTATGGGTCGATTATGGAAAGCAACCAAACTCCAGTGGCGAGTTCAACTGGCAACGCAATTGAAATAAAACTTAACATTATGAATATCAACTTTTCTCAGTTGCTGTCGATAATACTGTTTTGACATTTCTACAACTAGAAATATTGTAAACAAACAAAAAAATGAATAAAATATTTCAGAAAAACTTATTATATGTTATGATAAGCTCAGTGGAACTATTTTTTGATGATGAAAATTATGTTCAAGGTGTGTCATTAATTAGAAGGCATTTAAGAGATAAATCTATTAGAACTACCATAAGTTCTGTGAGTAGATGCTGACGTTTGTTCAATCAACTGCTCATATTAGCTTGAAGGCTAATTTTCGACTACCAAAAGATGCCGTTGTGTACATAGATGAAGCCGTAAACCCTAATTTCCGAAAAGCCTGGCGGTCGACAGAAATTCCTCCTCTTTAAAAAATGTGTGCAGCTCTGATGTTTTTTGTGGAGGGGAGTTTTCAAAAGTCCCATAGGAATGACTTCAACCTTGGCATGGCTCAACCGACAATGTCGGTGGTTTTCGCCGAAGTTATCCGGCTAATAGAGAAAAAACTGTGTAAAATTTGGATTGTATCCAAATTAACGGAGGAGTAAAAAGGAAAGAATAACATTTTTATTTTTATTCGAAAACAAAGTTCCAGGGTGTTGTCGGATGTATTGATGATACATGAACCCAAAAGAAGATGTTCGCCACTTTCTGCCATTCATTTGGAATGCGTGTTGGTGGGCCATAACAGTTAAGGTCTTCTGAAATGGCCTTCCACACATAATCGATAGTGGCTTTGGTTTGATCAAAAGTCCGCACTCCGCGTGATGCATTTTTGTTTTGTTCTTTTGTAGTAATATTAGCCATTATGGGAAGCCTACAAAGTTCAGTTATTATAAACAGCAACCAGAAATAAATGGTTGCCGAAAAATTCTATTTGAAGCAACTGAAGTTGACAACAGTTGCCATCCATAATGCAAATTCCGGTATTATTTCATATACTCTATCTTATCGTGGAGGGTATACAAAAGATAAAGTAATGGGATTTCCAGCAGGAAGAGTTTCTATCTGGTATTTTGGTAGCTATAACTTTCGAACCAGAAGTCAAAAAGCAAAATTGTGGTATCCAGGCCCCTTAAAATCCTTGAGTTATACTTGAGAAGCCTTTTTACTTTCCCGTGTAATTGTATGGTGCGAGATATGATTAAAATTTTTTTTAATAAAGCAGACCTGCATGTCACCTGAGCAACATATCCATAGCTTTTTTACGGTGATAACATTATTTCTAGGAAATGTGATCACAGTCGGCCATCGATTGTGATAAGGTCTGCGTCAATAGCCTATCGTGGATTCGAGACCTCAAATAAACTATTTGTGAGTCCATCGATGATTTATTGCACACACTATGATTTGGTTATTCAAAGTACTATTGTCACGCAAGTGGCGGTAATTTGGCTATTATTAACGCTATCGCTCCCTCTTTATTACGAAATAAACATTTGAACTTTTATCTTATTTAAGCCAATTTTTCCCAGTGGTAGTGCACTTCATATTTTGATGTGTGTTTTCATATCCGGCACTAGTTTAGTTATTTAGAAAATTAGTTCTTGTCATAGTTTAGTTAATCATTTGGATCTGTTATAGCTCCTCCAGAACCATTTTTATTTTCTTCCAACGTATTTGGGAAGATTCTCGATTTTAACAAGATTTTTTGTAAATCAATACCAATGCTTGTTAAGGTTTGTAACTTTGCACATATATACTTGAAGACTTTAAAGAGAAGATAAATAATTTACAAAAAATTTTTGTTGTTGTTTTTTGTAATTAAAGAAAAGTCCTTATTTTTGATGGCGGGCATGATAACTCCTCACTGGAACATCGGTATCCGAAAATTCCAACGGTGTTAGAAAGAGTACATGTCTGGCTCTCGTATGAACTAGGATTATTGACTTCGCTCTGAAATTAACAAAATGGTGGACCTTTGAAAAAATATTTTTGGAAAATCGACGATTTTTTACCAAAACCCAAGTTAAAAAATGTTAATTTTGATTGCGATACACTAGAGAAACGTGTAAAAATTTGAAATCGATTGGGTTATTTATCGTGCCCGCCATTCGCAAAAAATGTAGAGAAAAACGCGTTTAAAGTTTGAGAAGCCCTTCAGCCGTCACTTGATGCTGACACATAAATCGGCTATATCTTCAAGAGTTCTTGAGATTTTCATTTGAAATTTTGTAGGGACATTCTTTAATTAGTGTAGTTATTATATCAACAAAATTTTTATTTTTCTTTCAAAGTATTTAAGAAAATTTTGGGAACATTGTAGGGTTTTTATACCCATTTGCTCAAAAGCGTGATAACCAAAAAATTACCAAGCTATAACGAATATGCACTCGTATGAATCAACACGGTATTTCGTCTCCCAAATGCTTTTTCCATTGTCCAAAAATGTTTTTTAACGATTACTAAATTTCATTGCCATGCCGAAATTCTAAAAAGGTAAATGCACTCCTCCCGCAACTTAAGTTGATTGTTTTTAAAAAATATATTTTGACTCAAGTTTTTTTTTTTTTTTTTAACAGAAAGTCTCTTTTCAAAATTGGACATGAATTTGTGTCGTTGTTTTACTGCTATTGTCATATCTAATAGATATTTCATAACATTTTTGTTTTATGTCTTCGGAACTCTGAATTACTACTGGGTATCTAAAGGAGGCAATGGAAATAGTAGTAGGAGAAGAGGTCGCACAAAAGTATACTATGTATAAAACATTTTGCAACGATGGATGACTGTAGTACCCGTTGTTTTGTGTATGTGTGTTTATCTTCAGCTGTCAGCATTGTTTACGACTATCGACAATTGTCTATTTACAGAAATTATGACATATGTCAGAATTATAACTTGTTGACCGAATGGCAAAACACAAAGAAAAAAACGGCAATACTGCTCGTGACAGGAAACTGGGCTTGTCCACTTGTTGTCCTTTTATGGACATTGTCTTGCGTTTCCTTTGCTACCATCACCATCAGCGTTATTTTTATTTCGTAATAGTATTTTTATTTTATTTGTGATATTAAATTTTCTGACACTTGTTCATAAATTGTCAGAATTTGACGTCAGTAGATGTATTGATTTGTGAATAGAAGGAGGGTAAAGAAAGACATCGTTCTCCATTGAATTTGTAACATTAACATTTTGTTAATTGTGTTGTGTGGAGGACGGTTCGTATAGATCTCACTCTTGTAGGTCAATATATGAAACGGCACAGTTTGATAGGATTTATGTTTTTATGATTAGGTGTGGTCTCACATTTTGTGTGGAGGATGTGGATCAGCTTCTTGCCGGTGAGCACCTAGAGGAGGAGGAGAGGAGGGTCTTCTAAAGCAATTTGAAAAATTTAGTATTTAAGTATTGTAAATACATTTGTTTTTAAGATTTCAATTTAATTGTAAGATTCCATCGCACTTTCTTATTTCTTCTATTTTTCGGGTCATAGTTTGTAGTTGGAGCCATAAGGCATGGTTCTGAGTGAATTGTTTGTGTCCTCAGCCAAACTGAGACACTCATTGTTGAAGGTAAAGTAGGCCCTAAATAAGTGCATGATAAGTTATAATGTATGTTAGGTTTATGCCATTGAATTAATAAAATGACCGTAGGCTAAAAAAGTAAAGTAAGAATTCGCTCATTCCTTTAGCGAACTTTGAACACAACAATACAAAACCAGACTTAAATATGTACATGGAAATTCTGGTTTTCTAAAAAGATCGGTTATATTATAATTTTTTGCCAAAAACACCAAATTCCATCTTCTTCGTCTAAAAAATTGGTCTACATTCTTTATAACTTCGAAAATAAGGTGGAACTATCATATGTGGGTTATACATTGAAATTTTCTTCGATTTAGTTTTTTACCCATAAAAATTGGAATGCCTATGGTTATTTTGTCATGGTTCTTGAGTTATTGTTCGTCGGCATGTGTTCCTTGGCTGACTTCGATTTCGTGATCCTTGGGATTTTATTCAAATCCTACGTTTAATCTGCTTTTGTATGGCTTCTCGGTTTCTTAGGTTTCACAGCTTTATGTTACTTACGGTGATGGGAAGGAAAATCTGGCATATGATCCTGGGGCATTTGTTTATGAATACCTGTAGATTTTAAGTGATGAAGCTATACAGATGTCCTAAGTTTTTATGATGTTAACCTCAAGTCCAACATTGCGAGCCAGTTTCTCTAGGTTTTCTAATTTTGATAGCATGTTGGATGTCATGTGAGAGATAAGACCTCCACATACTCAAAGTTATCGAGTTGTCGGCAGAGGCTTATTGTCATGCCTTTTCTCTAAATCACACATCATTCATTATTTCAACCTAAAGCACACATCATTCATTATGGTGAGAAGCGGTTGGATTATGTTGCCGTTGTGAAGAACTGTAAGTTCTGCATCCTCATAGCTAGCTCTTGAACACCTTCATGAAGTTGATGAACATTTGTTGTAGCAGCCCTACAGTTTTTCCACAATGGACTGTGGTGACAGACGTGTCGTTTCGTATCGTAGGCATTTGTCGTAGAAACTGGGGGGTGCGCCAGTCATTTCTTTGAGTTAACAGATCAGCTGATATACGAGCGCCTACAACTATGCAACAGATTCTGTGCTCCTTTTTTCGAAGACTTCATGAAAAAATCTTTTGGTTAACACTTAGAATTTATCATCCATTGTTTCTTGCGTGGCGTCGATAAACAGTTGTTGTTGTAGCAGCCCTACAGCTTTTACACATGAACTGAGGTGACAGACGTGTCGTTTCGGATCGTAGATCCCTCTACCGTAGATACAGGGGGTGCGCTATTGCCTATATGTTTTCAGTACTCGTGTGGTGTTGCCCTGGTATTCATCGTCTATTCGCTCTTGAATTTATATTAGGTCTACTAGAATTTTATATATGCTGTTGTGCAGTCTTTTTCCTGTTACTAGATAATCCCTAACTAAGTAAATATATAATTTCATTTTAAATATTCCCATTAAAATAATTACAATTTTAATTTCATTCCTCACTTAGTTAATTTATTCAAATTAATGAACCGAAAGAAGTCAATACTTTTTACTTAATTTCACTTCTTGAAAACTTTAGTGACCCATAAATTACGCTTAGCGCATATAAATGAAATATCTTAAGTCGCTTTCTGACATGAATTTATTTTGGCTTGGTTTTCAAACAAAATTTACTTTTCCAAGAGACCTACTTGAGGACAACAATAAGGACGGGCGTACATCATCTTATGGTAATTACTAATGAATATATTAAATATCTGCCGCTGATGCTGGTGGTGGTAAAACCTATTTTTTGCTAAGTAGTTTTGCGAAAGCCAGTTTGCCAAGTAACCATTCAGCCACCAACTCATTACCGAACAAATTAATTATGTATCAGTTCCATTACTATTCATCATATTCCAAAAGCTCATACGCAGTCTTTAGTAGCAGGGCGATGAAATCGGCAGGGGTGGTAAGGAATATAGTATGTAGGGGAAAATTTCCATGTAATAAAGGCACCATATTGTTTCAACGACAATGACGACGACTGGCAACAATGAAATCTGGTTAATTTATTCGCACACCACATTCTCATTGCTGGCATCCTCAGAAAGAGTCGGGAGAATGAGAACGAGAGAAAGCAAGCCAATGGAATATATTAAAGTCCTTAATGGTTCCCCGACTAGAACTTGGCCAAAAGTTTATTCAAATTTATTAGAACTTGTATGAGTGAGTGTGAGCCAGTTTCCAGTATTTTTTCACTCTCTCCACAGCTCATAACATATGATGGTGGTTTAGCGCCATTTCTCTCCTTAGCTAGTAGCCGTGTCCCCTTTTTCTGGTTTCTTGTTGGCCTATTTGAATATCCTGTTGGTTTGTAATGGTGTTGCTGTTTTATTTTGGCTGAAGTTTTTCACTAAATAACTGTGGTTTCATTTTCTTTCCATTGTCTCGTTGTATCAGCTGCTGCTGCTCCTGATGCCGATGCTGTTGCAAGTGGTGTTGTTTAGCAAATGAAACTCAAAGTCTCGTAAAACATGGTTGTGTGTTACTACAATTCCGCAGACAATGAAAATAGGCTCTTATCCAAGCGTGTGTAGGTTTATTTTCAGCTTTTTTAAATAACAAATATCTATATTGAGGTGGTTCGGTAAAAAATTTGGACCACAAGTGAGTCATTGAAGGTATTTCATTGAGTTAACAGATCAGCTGATATACGGACGACTAAAAGTATGCAGCAGATTTTGTCCACATTTTGTGGAAGACTTCAGGCAAACAAATTGTGATTTATCACTTAGAATTTATCGTCCAATGTTGCTTAAGTGGAACAGTCGCCACAATACCAGTTTGTCGAAGATACAGGCGACCATTTGCATCCAGGAATAACTTTCGTGGGTTTTGACTCTTAATCGAACACCATGCCATGATAGTTATTTTATTTCAAACTCATACACATAGATCCATGGCACAATGAATAGGTAGTCCATTTAGCGCAGCTGATGTCTTGATTAACAGTTAAAGTGGGTAATTTCTACTTGAGTTCGATGTGCAGTGCTGCCAACCATGTGAAATATTATGGTCGAGACAAAAACAACGGTTTTTGTTTTGATACATCACCTTATTATTGCATCATGCATAGGTCCATGATTCGTCATCTGCTATGATCTTATAGAAGCACCACTCAACACGACACTTTCTTTTGTCGTCGGTCGCGATTTAATTCATCAAACCAAACAAGATTTTCATCTAGCCCTCAATAGTCCCTTTTGCCAGCCTCATTAGTATTTTCGTTATACTTAAATGTTTAGTATTTTAACTCCCTTACGCCTAAAAGTATGCATCACACATTTAATTTTTGATACGTTGACAAAATAATTGCCACATTTACGAATTTCCCAACATTTATTTCACATCATCCTAATATATATCCTTCAATCGTCCTGTGTGAACTCATCCAAAGCTCATCTTTATTTTTAGCACTCTTCCCTTATGCGATTGTGTGTGTGCCTGTGTTTACTTAATTGTATTTTACCATAATTTAGTTCGCTGTTTTTTCTCATCTTCTTTCATTTTCTTCCTCATCGTCTATTCTATGGCTCCATGGTAAATGTTGTGAATAAAATCATGAACAAATGAGAAAAAAACAACAACCTAGAATATTTTTATGAACTTTTGTTTTGTTTTTGTTGCCTTTACGACAAGCGTAAAAATACTTAGAAGAGCAGAGTCAAAAACAGGATGTGAGAATGTGGAAAGAAAAAACGAAAATATATTAAATTTCATAAAATTCATTTTACTAAAAGTATTGTTTTTCCAAAAGGTTACCATTTGGGTGATAGGAAAGGAATGAGTTTTAATAATGAAAAAAATGCAAATATTGTAGATTTTTAAGAAGTCTTTGGAGGTTTGGAATTGTAATTGTGGCTAATATAGATTATGTTTTGCATTGGTCAGTCTCTTGCTAGAAGTTATTAAGTCCGCAATAGGTTATAGGGTTCCAATTGTGTAATGAAATTTCGGGCCACAAAGGGTTAAATAATACTACCCGCTTTTAGGGAGCTTTAAAGGAAGTTTCCACTACAGTTTCCATCATCAATCCATTTTCCTGGTTGTAAAGACCATAATGACGATGTGCGGTATGTGCATCGGTTTATGGTTCGAACCAGAGACGAGGAGAATATGATAGAAAATACTATAAAGTACCCAAAACTGGTATGGGCGATAAATAGTTTTCAACCCTTTCCTTTCAACTCTGTCCAACTGGGCACATGCCAATGATATTGGCGTAAACCCCACTAAGACAGAAATAATGCCCTTCACTACGAAACGTAAATTTCCGCTTGCCATCTTTCGGTAGAAGCAAAATACCTTGGTACAATCCTTACC
This sequence comes from Musca vetustissima, assembly GCF_032173495.1. Taxonomy (NCBI): domain Eukaryota; kingdom Metazoa; phylum Arthropoda; class Insecta; order Diptera; family Muscidae; genus Musca; species Musca vetustissima. Next base: position 111,009 of record NW_026876074.1, read on the forward strand.
CATGAATTAACGTGAAAAAGGAATGTTGAGGAACGCATTAAGAAAGGACTAATATCACTCTATCCCTGCAAGTACTCTATAGGTAAGAGGTGGAGATCATACATTGGCTGTATTTGACGGCCGTACTCCCCATTGTTACATATGGATGCCTTGAATGGTGGCTAGGGGTCAACAAAAAGATACTGCTGACTAAAATGAATACAGTACAGCGATCGACTTCGATCCTGACAACCGGAATGTAATCTTGAACCTCCAACCACTGGACTCTCTGATTAAATTCCAGACTGCTAGATGTGCTCCGAGGCTCCGAGAAACGGATGCCTGGAAGTCGCTGAGCTTTGGTCACGCAAGTATCCTACCCACGGTGGCAGGTTGTGACTTCTTGAAGATGAGTACTCACATTAGTGACTATGTTCCCTCTCACATTAGTGACTATGTTCCCTCTCATAGAGACTTTATTGACATCAAAGTAGAGTTTCTTAGTAGGGAACCCTGGACTGGTGGCTCCTTGGTTCTGCCTGGTCTGCCGTTTTTCACAGACAGGTCAATGATGGAGGAAGGTACTAGTGCAGGCGTTTACTGCAGGGAATTAAAAATGTATAACTCATATAAACTTAACGATCTTGGCAGCGTTTTTCAATCAGAAATCCTTACAATCACGAAAGCGGCCTATATAGTCAAAACACTTACTGCCGATGGTATAGGACCGGTGACTATGTATGTCGATAGTCAGGCGGCCCTCAAGGCTTTAAAATCGTGAACTATAAACTCAAAAACGGTTCGTGATTGCAAGGCTGCTCTACATGGTATACGGCGGATAGTTAATTTAATTTGGTTTCCAGGACATAGTAACATAGAAGGAAATAAGATTGCCGACGAGCTTGCTCGTGGGGCTTCACAGTCGTCCAACCTTCCGATTGAGAGATCTGTGCAATCGCGCATTAGTTATTTTATTGGCAGAATCCTCTTGAAAATATGAAATTGATAATCTAAGAAAAAAGAGGTACAGAAATTATGTTGACAAAAAATATTTCCTCTGATCGCAGTCAGTGACAATCTGAGTTAGATCACGTTCATGAGTAGACATTTTCTATCCCCAGAGGAGAATGATCGACTGGAGAACTTTTAGCCGAATCTATCAGCGGATATTATTTAAAATAATATTTTGATAACAATTTGTACGGTACCATATAAAGCTGAAGCTCAGATTCTCGCTCGTTTGAAAAATCTCGAAGTACCTGAGATCCCAAAAATACATATATTTTGATTGATCAGAATAAAATTTTACATCTATTTAGCCATTAGTCCGTATGTCTATGTTGAAATCACAATAGGGTTCTCAAAATTTAAGATAATGCTTTGAAATTTTGAACATACATTGCTATTAATCCTAGGTTGTTTGGTATTGAAACTGGGATATATAGGAACACTTTTTATGATAGAATTCATATATGATAGAATTCTTATAATATTTGGTATTCTTCATACCAGTACCAACATTTATATATGTAATTTTATATTTTGGGTTCGCACTGATATCCGTACAAAAAATTATCAACATTGGACCTTTTGTGGCTGTAATTTGGCATTCACGAATTTTCTCATCGAATAAAAAACTCATTTTCAGAAATGATTCAAAATATGTTAAATTTTTATTATAGCTCGCGTATAAATGTCCCGTTTCATGTTCGCTATGTGAGAATTCACACCCAAGTTTTTCCACTTGAGTGTGTAATTGGAACCTTATTATTTCAGAGCATGAGCAAACTATTACCAAATAACGCAATAACATAAGTCCTGGCTGATTTAATGAATTTTGAATGTGCACCACGTTGTGGATGGTATAAAAATTCGTCACGCCCGAAATTAACGAAACTTTTACTTGTATTAATGTGTTGTGTTCTATATTAGTAACTACTACATCTTGATTATACTGTACTAACATTTTTATTCTTAACCTTCCGGTATCATATATATATATATATTTTAATTGTTCATAGATTAGTGACAACAATAAATTCTACTGTATTGCACTTTCAAGAATGCACAACACACAATTCATTGTGATTTTTTGTTCTTCATTCATTCATTATTAATTAAATGCTATAATAATGCATTAATTATGTCGCATAACTCGCTGTGGAAACAATGCCAGGCATTGTTTGATAGCCACTTTCCATTTTTGTCATTGCAGTCAGACTTTTGTGAATTTTTGACAATAAGAACAACAACAACAACAGCAATGAGAGCTAAAGGCAAAAAAAAGACGAGGAAAGTTCATTTTAGTTTTGACAAAATAAACAACATCATTATCACCGAATTGACATACTTAATTGGCAAATATTTTAACTTCTGTGAAACTTTAAGGCAACAACAACATCAGCAGTTAAGACAGACCTTAACATTCCTGCATAATGCTGGGCTGATGGGGGGATTGACGTCGTGGATAGACATTAATGAGTGAGTGACACTGAGCTGCTACTCCCTGCCATGATTTATTATCACAAAATTACGAAATTTTGTGGGAACTAGTAGAAGAAGAGAGGATGCCTTTTTTTGACATAATTTACATAATGTCAAAACATTTTTTCTCTTAGCTCTCCATCCGTCCATACCCATGTACGTCATTGGATTCTTGGTAATGGAAATTTAAACATGGCTTGTTTTTAAATCATTAAAATATTTTTGTTTTTCTATTTGATAGAATCTTTCTCTCATCTTTTCTTTCGGAGGGGTTTACTTTTTTTTGCACAACAGAAGTTGTTTTCCTTGCTTGTTGAGATGATTTTGTATAGAATCTCATTAAATATTTAATAAGACGACAAGGACACAATGGACATATACATATTCAAACACACACACAGGGACATACACAAAGGGGCATACACACACCATGCTGCAAATGCAATTTGGACTTTTCTCTTTCCGTTAGTCCCAGCCGTGCCGCCTTCCTTTCTTAATGCCATTCTAAATTGCATTCTTAAGTTCTTTTTGCAAATAAATGTTAAAGATTACAAAGCACTGCACTTAGCAAATACTACAACAACAACAGCAGCAGCAAGAACAACAACAACATTGCCGCTACACAATACAAACAGCAAACGTTGCAACAAGGAGCAATGAAGAGAAAAAAGGAGAGTACACGTCTCCGAGCACAGGACACAAAAGGCACATGGCGCGCGGCATACAATTTTCATGCTGCATTGCACTGGCAGCCCACAGGACCAGACCAGAAATGTTGGTAACTGTGGTATTGCCATGGAAAAAAAAGAAAAAACGGAGCACTGTTTCTTTTTTCATGGAACTTCTTTTGTGAGTTATATGCCACGAAATGGGAGGTGTTTACTCAGGTCAAAGAAGAAAATAAGAAAAAAAAACAATTGGAGTGTGGAGACCTTATTGAGGTGGAAACGATGGACGAAACAAAAAAATAGAATAATTGTAAATCTTAAAAATGTTGCTATAGTTTAAAAGTGAGGAGATTTCGCAAGGATGTTGTCGGACATGTCCAGGCGATGACCTATGGTCTGTTTAATCTTCTAAATATTAACCGAACAATGGGAAAGCTAGATCGATTCAGCCAGTAGAGGTAATATCGGATAATGTGGCTTTTTGGTAGGGAGATATGTTACCCAATTAGAACCCAAGGTACCAAAATTACAGTCAATTCGGCTGTAAACTTGAAAACTGGAACATCAACGTACCGAAAATTAGGCGGGACCTTTGTAGTGGAGGTTTTTAAACAAGTTGGACCTACATTGAAAATGTTGTGGGAAATATTAACCTACATCGAAAAATTTCTGCAAAAATGATTTTCGTTCTCCAAGAACCCGGATAAACGAATTCTAGCTACTTCTGCGGGGAAATAAGTGTAGCACTTTCGAAATACTTGAAATGGGACGAGGACCTATATATAGAAGCAGTCTTGAAAAATTATTTCTCAGTTGGAGAATGCGGCTGAAACCTTAAAATACTAAAAATGGACCAGATCCTGTATATGCAAAGTCTAAACTGAGACATATATGGAACATATTCTGGTAAAATGTTTTGCGCCCCCCAAAAATTCAAGTTACAGTCCTTTCGATTGGAAAAATCGGCTAAAACTTAAAATATATGTGACCTATTTATTAGAGCTATGTGAATATATGGGCCTATATCGAAAATTCATTTTTTCAGTGAGAAAATGCCTAATTACAGCTACTTCCTTCAAATCTTCCAAATACTGAAAATAGTGCGGGACCTTTATATGGGGCCTATGTCAAAAAATGAAATTATATTGACCATTTTCTGCATAGATGGGTCTAAAATCCTTAAATTTTACCAAACGTTGACTGTACCAAATATCCAGGAGTAGTACGAATCTGTAGGCAAAATGTCAATGCTTCAACCTAAATATATACCTTATCGTGATTTTACTTACTTAAGGATCAGAGAACGGACGATGGAAGTGAACAGGTTAGTCGGCTAGTACAAGCGAAAAAGTGGCTAGAAAATCTGAAGTGTTGCAACCTCAGTACCGGAGTGTGTAAATTGAGTCGCTCTCAAACCCAGAAAGGATGGATGATCGGACGTCTGTCTCATTTGACGACGTTGAGGTGACAGATCCGAAGAGATGTGAGAGAAGTGTATTGCGGAGGAGGGACCACCACAATTTACGTTGGAGGATGTTGCAAGTGCCATTAGAAGCGTAAAATCATTTAAGGCGCTTGGCCCGGATGAAATCACCATGGTGATGTCGAAGCAGCTTGATGGGCCAGAAGTAGAATACCTGGAAAATGGACAGGGTGGTCCCTCTACTGAACCTCGACAAGGCCGATCTCACTTTTGTCGCCAGTAGCTAAGACACATGACGCATTGCTACACCCTAGCATTCGTGAATGCTACTCATTTGGTGATCATCAACATGGATTCCCAGCTCAACCATTTTCACACATATATCGGAAGGACTTAACTAGAACAGGTCATGTAATATGACAGTTATGGTGGCGCCAAGCCGTTCGAGGACGTCGAACAAATTTGAAACGTTTGACGTAGAATACAGAAATATGAAGTTGAAGGCCCGTAGAATTAAACAAGGAATTCCCCAATGAGGGGTGATATCTCCGGAACTGTTTAACCTCTATCTTTCTGAAATTGAACGCCCATCGGATGACCTAAAGATCGTAACGTACGCGGATTATTGTACGATCATGGCGTCGATAGTCTTTTAAGTCGTCCGCGCATGCTACAACTATTTGCGATAAGCTCAGGATAAGCTATTTTCGGCTCCAGTGTGGCCCGCCAACGTTAGTGCAACGCAATGGAAAAGTCTTCAATTTGGTGATCATCAACATGGATTCCCAAAGCAGCACAGCACAACAACAGCTTTGCACGCTATTTTCACACATATGAGGGAAGGACTTAACTAGAACAGACCCTTTCTGTGCGTCAACACAACAAGATGTTGTCGATGCAATACCTGCTTGGGTGTTATAGAAGTAGCCTTCCAAATCATCACTTTATGGATAGGCACTCATCACATAGGCATTTCAGGAATGATCTTCACGATCTGGCAAGAGAGGTCCAATGGTAAAAAAGGGAGGCTCTAGATCAACAGGCCTATCAAGCAGAATTGAATCATATTCACACGGATACAGTAGGGGAAGCAATTCGAGAATATCGAGTGAATACAATTCTCGGAGAACACCCGCCAACGATAGCAGCCGCAGCTACTGCGACGAACCAGAGTGGTCTTAGCGCAACTGAGATCTGGATGGTCGCCTCAATTAATATTTGGCGCGATTTGACGGCACCACATGACACTCTACACCTCTTCAACTGCCCAGGAATTAGAAGCAAAACGAGATTAAGATTAATTAAGATTAAGAACATCATCACCGCTGCATAAGCTGCTACAACAACAACGTGGCTAAGTCGACTTAGAACTTTATTCTGATCAATAATTCTTATATTTTATCGTAGCTTCAACGGATATTTTGTGTTACAAACATAATAAAAAATTTAATATAATTGAAACGAAAAATTCGATTTGATCCAGGACTACACATCGAATATGATTTTTCAATCATATACCACTCCTTTTGGTAGCCCCAAGGAACGGCTGCTTCAGCGGTTTATTGTACGAGACTTGATTATCCTTGATTTATTCGTTATTTTTAATGTATGATACGTCCTAGCAACATTTAATGTATATCCACTGTGCAACATATCCATTGATTTCAGCTGATGACAGATCTATCTTCCCTTATTACGATCGAATATTAAAGGTCTAAATAGTCTTTTACGTTCTTGATTAATTCTAGTACGTAATATGTGTATTAACCCTATTATCTTAAAAATCAGTTAAACGATATAACGATATGTAAATTGCTAAAAGAGTCCAATTTATTTTAACACAAATTATGTGTCATGTTTCCGAAATATGGTGATGTACATCAAAAAAATGTTTTGTTTCGCTTCATATACTTCTTTTTTCATAATTTGCAGCAATTTAAACACTGTGCCTGCTATATCCTACCTAAAATGAACCGAACTTAACTCAAAAGGGAACAAACACCATCAAAGCATTTATCATGACATTGTTGTCGTTGTTGATGCTGTTGTTGTTTTTTATTTGCTGCCGCTACCGTAGTTCGTTCGCTTCGTAGCATACAATAAGAATTTATGTAAATATTCTTGTATTTGAAAGAACTGAAAATAAAAATAACAACAACAGCAGCAACAACAAAGACAACAAAAAACTTGGAACCTTTAACGAAATAACTATTGTTAGCCCAGGCCGATATACGAGAAGGCCTCGCTCTCTCTCACCTTGTAAAGCTACACAAAGGATGTGGCAACGTGGAAACAATGCATTAGGTCATGATTGTATTGGTCCAATGGCAGATGACATTTCATGGGAAGATACTGTGTTGTCTTAGGGGCCACTTTGTCCTTCACAGGTATGTAGGACGAGAGTGGACTGTAAATTTAGCTTTAATAAATAATATCCTACTACAAGGTAATCAAGAAAGTCCATCATTCAATTAGTAGCCATTGTGTTGCTTAACGATGCTTCCAGAAATTGTCAATTGATGCCAAGTGGAGATATTTGAAAGGATGTCTTAGTTAAGAGAGCAGGGGGAAATTATAGATGCGATTTTTTATAATTTAAAAAGATTATATTCTGAGGTGGGTCTTTTCCATGATTTGGCGCAGTGTAAAAGTGGATTTGCCAAGTCTAAAGCCGCATTGGTATGGTCCAATAATGTCATTGACTATTGGTTTCAGTCGAAATATGTCATCAGAGCTATTGGGGTGAAAATTGAATCGAGTAAAACAATTTTTGAATCTTTAAATATCTTCTTCTAGCCTAATTGTAAGCTTTTTTATGGCATTGTTTTGTAATTTTCTATCTTAAATTTATTCCTTTTTCTGCGTAACAGTAAGTCTTCAGGGGGCTGTTGAAGATCTTCAGGGGCGGTTTTAAGATCCTTGAACAAAATTATTTTACTTTGTGTCATGTTACTTATCTTTATGTTAGGGGCCCGGTCTATGCGCATTCAATGGCAATACCATCTGTGGGACTATATTTTGGAAAGACCGACTTACAGGCAACACAAATTCCCTTACTTTTCCCTATTCGACAGTTTCTCCTACATTTCATTGTTGTTGTTGTTGTTGTTGTTGTTCTTATTACAGACAATTCAATTTATTTCGTAAATTCCAGTAATCCATGTGCAAAGACTTTTATGTAAATATGTGTGTATATGTATATGTAAGAAGAAGTAACACAAATCAAATGTGAAATAGTTCACACACAGAGCAAAGTCGGTGTTGTAGTGTGTGTGTGTCTGTCGGTCTGAATGTTTGTGGATGTGTGAAAGTTTCCCATGTGGTATTCGGTCTATGAAGAGCAATGAATTTTATGTGTTCCTTTTCATTTGCAACTATTAAATCGAAATGAAATACAAAATGAGATGCTGTATTGTAAATACTAACACTTACATTCATTCTTATTCCCATGGATATTGTCACTTCAAATCACACTTTCCCAGATGGTCATGTCCATGTCACAGTGGTAATGGCAATAAAACAAGTGAATAAAGAAAAGAGCATAGAGATTTGATGGAGTGTTAGTTGTGATATATTCTTTAACGATACAGGAAACGTGGAAACATAAAAACTTGGAAGGAGTATGGAATGTGCTTACGTAAATTGAGGAAAATTGTGAAACATTGATTGTTCAGAGTTGCAGTAGCTTCTTTAGTTATTTTAGAGATTTTTATTGAAAATTCTTTATATGTTATTTTCCATATTTCAATCCACTGTGCCACACAAAATTTGTAAAGTTAGTTCCACATCAAAAATTTCCCCTTGATTGTTGAAAGAATGCTTTTGACCATTTAAATTACTTACATACGAGCATATACAAATTGACAGTTACATGACGTTCTCTGTTCAATGAAAATGTAGATAATATTGCTAACAGAAGGGTTTAAACTGTTCCTTAAGTATTTGTTGTTTTTTGGAGGAGGAGGAGGGGTGCCGTAACGTCATTCAAATTCAGAAACTTTTGAATTAAGCAACAGCTTTTAAATCAAATTTGCCACAAAACAGCATGGAGTAAATTAATGTAACACAACTTCAATTGTATTTTACGCTTCGCTTTTAACGCACTTAGGGAACATCAATGCACACAATTTTTGTAGAATGTTCCTCATCTTTAAAAACCAAACAACAGGTTGAAAGACAAAATCAATTTTCTATTAAAGTTGCTTCGAATCGCTTGTAATTTCATTTGTCGTGTTATAACATGTTTAGAAATGTGAACATTTAAAAACCCTATAGATAAGTTTAAGCTAAGTATCGGAATACCGAATGCAATTTAAAATTCCCATTGACTATAATAGAACAACAGTCTAATATAGTCTCATATGTAGTTTAGGTGTGATTTATCATAGGATTTCTGGAGATCCAAACTAATGACGCCATTGTTATTGATGGATTTTTCAACTTGGTTGGCGGATATGTTTGCGATAATTATGTGGTGTATGAATATACATCTCTTTTGAGTACAGAAATACCAATGCTACTTGCTGAAGTTTTACACATTATCGCCATGAGACTCTTCTTTTAATCAAAGTTGGGCAAACTTCACAAGAATTAATCACCAGGTGTCATAGCAAGGTCGACGATGAACAAGAAGCGAAAAAGCATCTCACATCACATAAGACCAATGGGTTCATTCGAAATATCATCCTGTGATCCGAAAAGGAACGCTTTTCCAAAACACTGTGGTCCATATTTGTGAAGACTATATTTAGTATGAAGTTAAATCATCTCGCTTTTAAAATTTACACAATCACAATCTCACTATTAAAATTTATATCGAAGTGCGCCAGGGAAAGAAAGATCACATTCGTGCATCAAACCACATATGCTTTCAACACCTCTTATAAGTAGCGAAGTTCAATGTACGAACGATCGAGTACTTCTTACGGCAGACAGGGGTTACAACATTTAATAGAGTCCAGTTGCCATATTATTATCGATGTTATAAGAAGTGAAAGTGTGGAGGATTTATGTGCACAAAATTCAGTGTTGGTAGGTGGAAATGTAATTTTTCTTGATCAAACAGCCGACTGGTATTCTTTGATAAAGTGTTCAGAATCCCCCATTCATTTATTGAATATTTCTCTACCAGTTTTTCAGTGGTTTGGAAACGACAGTGAACACAACATTCTGCATGGAATGTTGTCGATCGATATGGTTACCATTCTACAATACCCTCAAATATCAGCACTGCTTACTGTCGCAATTCCTGCACGGAATCTTTTCGACCGATATGACCGCTAGTTTACAACCCTCCCAAAAAGCCCCAAAATCATTAACATCAAGTCGGCATATTCCTTCTCTTCACTGTAAATTTCCGATTACTTTGAATAAACCAATCTGACCAAACCAGAGGTTTCGATTATTGACTCCGTCTGACGAAATATATTCTTTGAATAGACATAAACATTGCTTCCGATTTGACCACCTGTTGGACTTTTTTTCCCTTCATTAGCACTACTTGCAGGAGTTTCCCTCGCTAAACTGTCATAACAACACCTCACAAAACAAATCAATAGAGGTCCACATAGGTATAATTGAGCAGGACATGAAAATATATGTGATTCTTTATAATGGACAAACAAAATGGACAACAAAATTGGAACCTCACTATCTGGATCATTGGAAACCCAATTGTAGGGTAATCCCGATGGTGACTTGTGAAAACCTCAACAAGAAATAACAATATATTTTAATTGTTATTAAGTCGATTACGCTAATGAGATTAAGAGCATATTTGGTGTTTCAACACTGGAACTGAGATCTGGAGTTTCCAAAGTCAAGGCATTGTCAAAAAATGCCATAAATTATCTTTTGTGGCGTTTGTGGAGTAAGATTCTAATTCGGTGACGGGAAATACGATGACAGAAGAGAAAAATGCTTTATCTTAGTACAGGTCATATGACCTGTATCTTCCTCATCTTCGTTACAGTAACAGTTCATATATGTGGGTGCTAACACTTAAAGATGAAGAAAATAAATTGACAAAATGTTGTTAGTTTTGTCTTGTTATTGTTTTTTTGTAAATTAAGAAAAGTGCTCCGTTTCGACGAGGGGCATGATTACCGATCACTGGAACATCCGAATCTCAAAATTTCAACGCAATTAGCACATATTTGGCTTTGGTATGAACTAGGATTATTGACTTCGCTCAAAAATTTATATATACGAACGGGGCCGACCAACCGACTTTCTGTGGATCTTTCCCAAACCTTGATTTCTTGGGGTGAACATTGACGCCTTTTTGAACATTGATCCACATTTGACCCACTGAATATTGACCGATCAATAGCAAAACAGTCCTTAGTTAGTTGGTCAGAATCTTTTCCCCGTGTGTTGTGTTGTGATGTTCGGCAAATAATTGCGGTCTAAAGAGCGACTAGGATTGAATATATACGTCATAGAATAAATTTGTTTTGCAATTTTTCACACAAATGTTTGGATTCATTTAACTCGCTAAATATTGACCGATTTTCGTCAAAACAGTCATTCTTATTCTTTGGCCAGATTCCCTTCCTCGTCCAAAATTTCGTGGTATTCGGGTCAAAATTGTAGCCTCTAGAGCGATCACAAAAACAAACAAAAATAAAGTTTTTGGTCCCTTAACAATAAGGATCTTCTTGAGGCAGAACCCGTTCTACGAATAATTATAATGGACAGACAGATACACAAGTCTAGATCGACTCAGCTAGTCAAGATATCATCGGTATACTAAAAGGTAAGTCTAGGACCAATATTTCGCGACATTATAAACTCTGCGCCACATTTGTAATTCTGTCATTCGTTTGAAAGTTTCGTTATTTTTTTTCAAAAAAATTAACGGTACAATTGATCATAATTCAGGAAAATATTTTCGAAATTCCTATTCTGTGAAATCGATTCCAACGGACACCACATTTCGAAGTGTGAAGAATAATACTGGTGTCATTAGCAATCAATGCAAATCAAACTATTCCAAGGCGTTTTTAAGAATCGAATTTCATCCGATTGAAACCAACATTTGGCCAACCTAATGTTCTAACCAAATATATATTTTCATATATATATATTTTATATATATATTTTCAGATTTATTTCTTTTATTAGAGATTTGTAATATCATTGTGATTGTGTGCGTAAATAAAAGTCAAATAAAATGATCTTTCTTCGAATTTAATGATTATTATTTAAGAATTGAAAACAATTTAATACAAAGGACTTTTTGGAATACAATTAAATGCATTTTAAAGAATACAATTTAAATTGTATAAACCAAAGGAAATGCTCATATTTGCATATAGCATTTGCACAGCATCCATTAGATGATTTCTTTCCAGAGCAAATATATTTACATACACTTGGGAGAACAAAAAGTAAAGTGAAATTTTGTGATTGAAATTTTATTTTTAAAGGATGATTTGTTAGCTATTATCTTTTTTTCAACACTGGTTTGAAACAGGTCAAGCACCTTGCCTCTTTTGTATCACTGCCAATGGTATTCAGTTTGGTATTTAATTTAACCATGAATAGTGTTAATTTAGGGCTCAATGAGTACGATTTTGGAATAATGCAACCAGAAAAAGTCACAGCTTTGTGCGGTTTGTGGGCTGGTAGCATCATTCGACCGTAATTCTTCAAAAATGCAGCGAATCGTACTCTGAGATATCAAAAATTGACTATTGGAGGTGCAGTCGCGATCAACATGTACATGAATAATCTTACAACATTAGTTATAGATCGATTCAATTAAAGATTGTAGCAGTGCTATTCGTAAAATTATGTAGCAGTGCTATTCGTTTAACCACAACTGTGTATACTAAATGCGAATGTATTCATTATGTCATTACTACAAATACATACAAAATATATGTATGTATGTAACTAGTAACTGTATATTTTTGAGCTCTCAAAACGTAAAGGCGAAATTTTGAAGTCCGTTCCACATACATGCATATGTCTGGACAATATGGGCAATTTGGCTTCAAGTCAATGCAATTAAGCGTAAATTCTTCTGCTTTCTGGCAGAACGCATTAAAATCCATAGTCATTTTCAATGTTGTTGCTGTTGTGTTCAACAGTCAAGCCAATGTCGTTGCCAGTGTTGAGTTTCCAACAAAGCTATGTTTTGCTCTTCTTGTTTGTTTGTTTGTTGGTTGGATCGTCTTCCCTTCCATGACTTCAGATAGCTACGGCATAATGCGACAATTTATCAAAAACATGTATGGCTGTTATGATGCTATTTATGGACCAAAAAAGATGCTATGAATTATGATGCACAATAAATAAATGGAGAGATTGCTTTTCTGTTTTTGTTGTTGGCTGCTTTAAACAAAGCTTTTCGGGGGATGAACACCAAAAGCCAGTAGAACAAACAAATGAAGTGAACTGATTTCGTTTGTGAAAAGTAAATTACGTTGACAGAAGTTATTTTTGTTTAGAAATAAGCTTATTTGAAAGATAATTTATAACAAATTTAATATAATAATTGACTAATTGAGATTTAATTTTTATTTGTTTATTTACAAGTTTATTACCATAAAATTAGTATATTATGTAATATTTCCATTTGTTCGAACAATATCTGCTTTTAAGAAAATTTAATGTAATTGAAATGTTTGTGTTTATATTGCCATTTGTATGATTTGATATTTAGGAATATTTCAAAACCTAGATATTAATTAATATTGTTTTCTTTATTTTTTAGGTAAGAATCTTATGGAAAATCAGGTTTGCTATATAGAATAAAAGGGAAAAACTTATATGGAAACAAAAAATAAAAACTTAATCCTGTTGAATGTGTAAATTAAATTGAAACAATTTGTAGTTATTAGTTTTGTATATATTGCAGAACCATAAGCTAATATTTAAATTTATAATATATAAGAGGCGGATTTTTATGATATATAACAATATGCCCAGTGAACCTAATATGGCGAGGTCCAGGAAAGCAGAGTCTCATAATAGTAGCCTTTCTCTGACCAAAAATAAATATTAAGTTTAAAATCTTAGAAATTTCAACACAACACAGCGGAAACAATTGTTTCTTTAAGGAAGGAAATCAGCCTTCGAAAAACCCAGGTATTTATAGCCTGGGTCAGCCATATGATAAGGAATAGATGAATAAACTATAGCCTACAAGACATAACTATCGAAGCAAAATAGTCTTTTAAGGAACCTAACCGAGGAGGGATTTTAACCAGTCTGTCATGAGGACGATGTTATAATACTTCAAAGAGGAAAAAAATCCTAATTTGCTAAGCAGCGGCGTTAAACTTTGATTTTCTGCTAGCGAGGCCGAGGGGCCTCAACTTAAATCCGGACAAAACGATCAGCAGAAAGACAAAAATAGGACGATTTAAAGAGACCGCCCTCGAAAACAATGTGATGTTCACATGAATCAATCTGGGAGTCACCCTAGATAGGAAAATTAAAAGGAAACACCATATACGCATATACCAACGGATCGACATTTCCTACAAATGCTGATTCATCTGCAGAAGAGCCGTAGGTTCTGTAGGTCAATCCAATGATTATATGAGCGTTAGTTTAGAATAATCAATGGCTAAAAATGTAATGTAGCAAGTAAAAACAATGGTAAGTTCGACCCGGCCGAACTTTTTATGTCATAATAAAATATTTTAAATTAATGGGTGCTCCTATGAAATCACTCATGTTGTGGTAGGACCTTGAACATACCGAACAAGCCGTTAGAAAAATATGATTTAAATTTTCAAAATACCAAATAGTGGGACTTACGTTCTATTGAGCTACACCAATATGTGGACCGATATATCCCATTTTCACGATACCAAACATCCTACGAGTACTAGCAATGTCTGTGAAAAATTTAAGAGCTCTATCTAAAATATAGTGATCTTCATCGTGATATGAACAGACGGACACACTTAATTTATATTTGTATATAAATACATCCAATTGATATCCAAATAAAGTTTGAAGTGACCTTCACAATATTAAGACTTAAGGCAACTGGACACCACTATTACACAAAAATGTAATGCAGGGATCGTCAAGCAGTAATACTTGACAGGACAAAATAAATTATCATATATTAATTATTAATTACCAGTGATTGAGAAAATAATTAATCGCCGAATATTGTTTCTGAGAAATATTTCATAAATAAATCCGTGATTTCCCGAATCATAAGTTGGTTTTATGCAACTATATTAGTAGGGACAGTTCATCACGGAGGGAGGCCGGTAAAAACATTAAATCGTACTGATCTACAAATTGACATACCAGAAAACTACCCATACACAAAAAAAATTTACGTGGAAAAGTCAAACATGAAAAGCTCAAGGTACAGTATTGCAAGGGTACTGGGAAGCATGGAAATGGTGTTAATGGTATAGCAAAATCAAAAGAGATTGGCAAACAAGCAGACATAACCTCTTCCTGGTGGTTCAAGATGTTAGGAATAGTATATCCAAGAATCAAATAGAGCATCTTATAGATTCTATGGCTCGTAGATGTGCTACCGCAAACAAAAATAATCGTTACGCTGTCGATTACCAGCTAAATTTACTTATTTAAAAGAAATAAGTTGAAAAGCGTTAAGTTCGGTCGGGCCGAACTTTGAATAACCTCCACCATAGATATACTGACAGGTACTAGAAATGAAAATATAGGGAACATACCAATAAGTGGACATATACCGACATTTCTAAAAACGGATTATGTAAACCATAATAAAAATTTCAGAACTTTGTAATGGATAATTATAGCCTCAGCCTTATGGCTAATGAGGGTGTATACACTTTAACACGGTGAAAATGTGCCTCATCGAAATATTGGTTCTTTGGACCAAATCAGTTTCAGAAAATTTAGATTTTATCCAAACTTTGGCCATCTGGGGGCTATCCGAAAAAATGGACCTATATTCATAATTTTTTGTGAAGAGATTTGGTACCCTTTAAGAACACAAAATACTAAATTACAGCTAATTCGGCGGAAAAATACGATCAAAACCCCCAAAATACTGAAAATTAGGAGGTACCGTTATATAGGGGCTAACAGAAAAAGCGGACCTATATTTATAATTTTTTGTGGAGACATTTAGTACCCAATAAGAACCCAATGTAGCAAATTTCAGCGAATTAGGTTGAAAAAAGCCCCGAAAATTGGGGGTACCCTTATATAGGAGCTATGCCAATAAGAATCCAATGTAGCAAATTTCAACGAATTAGGTTGAAAAACGCGTTCAAGAACCCCAAAATACCGAAAATTGGGGGGTATCCTTATATGGGAGCTATGCCTAAACGTGGACCGATATATCCCATCTTCGAACTTGACCTGCCTGCAGAAAGTAGCGGGCACTTTGCTAGTATATATATATATATATATATACCTAAAAACCAATGAGTCAAATTGGCTAACTCCGTACTAATAACGATAATATAATAGTTGTTTGGTATCCAAAATATGTCATTCGAATATTTAATTGACATCCAGTTACTACAACATCAAATTTCATGATGTTTGTACTTTGCCCAAACAATTTCGTTATATGCAAAAAAAAAATATATATATATATAATTTCCCCTTGTCCATGAGTAACGGTTCTCACATTGCAAATTTTGAAAAGGTTGTTGACTGTACCGATTTTTTTTAAATTATTTTAAATCGCAATTCAATGCGAACTCAATTTATCATTTGTTCTAAATCGAACGTGTTGTATTCCATTAATAAAAATTTTCATTCATTCAAAACAAAGTACAGCAATTCGATAAAAAAAAAATCACCGCCATCATCAATCAGAATGAATCATTTTGTTTAAGGTTCATATGAAATATAGCGTCAAGATGGTGATTGTAGTCAATTCCCCCTCAAAAAATATGAATGAATATTGGAAGAATGTTTTCGAATAAAAAAACCACGTATGTTCTCTCGTACTACACAAATTTCTTGATTTGACTGCATTCAGCAAAATATTGATTAATAATCAGAAACAATAAATTATTCTTAATAAAAAAACGCTAGGTGGAGGGGCCATAAGGCGTAAATGATTGAAAACCAAAGACACCAATCAAACAAACCCACAAAAAAATTACCACGACATCAACCATTGAACCAACCAAACAAATCATAAAATAATTGAGCAATATTCAAGGCGATAACCTGCATTTTTTTCTGTTCTGTCGTCAGTTTTTGTTTCCATGACAGTTTGGCGTTTGTCTGTTGTGTTCGTTGGTCTGTGACAACCGAACATCGGAAAATACTTAAAAATTTTGTTTTTTGTTTTTAGTTTTTTTTCCTCGTAGTCATAAATAACTGACTAAACAAATTTGTAACTTCCATTGTAGAAGAATAATAAAAAACAACGATACCACAAAATTCCGGGGAATGGGTTTTTTGTCAAGCGGGTTGGTGGGATGTTTTGAGATGGGGAGAAAAAACAAACGTCCACCATGAAAATTCATTACAAAATTCAATCAAATAAATGGAGGCGCAAAAAACTGCAAATATTGAACAAAGTTAGCAGCATATAACCGATGTGATGGTACTGCAATATTTACCCGCTCTTTTCTAAAAAAAGGGTGCTACAGTATGGGATTGCTTAAATTTAGGTTAGACTAGATTGGGATATAATGCAACATATCCAATTTGTGTTTGAATATAGTGACCATAGATGCAGTGAAAACCTCCATTTTCGTGAAAATCCAATAATAATAAATGTGATAAATGTAATAATAAATGTGAAAATATAACTTCTATATTGGGGCTATGTAAATTGCTGCCAGGAGAAAAAGAAATATCAAACTACACTATTTTTATATCCACCACTATTGGCAGTCCTTAAATAAATATTTTTAAAAAATCCACGCCTAAGTGAAGGCCTTAAAAGCTACGAGGTCTACGGGTACAAAAATACAGCCAGAACTTTACAAATATCTACAAAAGGTTTACACAGAAGCTATGGTCTATATTGAAAAGCATGAACCTTTAATGTATAAAAATATCTTCAACATTTCGTTGTGTCGATGGACAGTTATGATATTCGTCCTCTCATAAAATTGGTCCACCGGTGTCATGAGGACACACCCTATTGCATCTCTCAATACAGCGTTCTAGAAGTTCTGAATGTTCTTCCATTTCGTTTCGATGTTGCGGAGGTTCACCCCTTTATAACTCGGGAATTACTTAAGTATATGAAAAAAAGTGAATAGATTTGGGTTAATTGGTCTGTCGTTGCAAACTGCTCATGATATTGACCTCCAGACATTATTTTGGTGGAAGCTGTGTCTACTTTAATGTGAAAAAAATGTGTAAAAACAGGTTCAGGCGAACCAGTTTTTTTATGTTCTCTATCGATTTGTGACTAAGCCACTCATTGCACGGTCTTCGTGTCAAAATAAAACTAGAAGCCAACAAAATGGGGACTACGCCCCCTATGTATGATTTTTCAAAATTTTAACTGTATCTACCTTTAAATGATGCTGACATTTTGAAGCTCGATTTTGAGTGTTTTTTTAATTTTACTTCTAACTTTAATACGCAAACAGGAATTTCTAAAAATCGATTATAAGATTATTGTAGTCGAAAATCTGCGTAATTTGATATGTATTTTGTGTATGTAGTATGAATGATATGGGTACCCGCCATCAGTAAGGTTTTTTACTTTTTGAATGATATAAAATCTTCTTCGTGAAAATCCATCTACTAGAACGGCGGGAACTGGCCTTCCAAAAACACGAAATTTGGCAAAAAATGTTTTTGAAAATATCGCGGATTTATTTGCGTTTTCTGTGGATCATTTCCGCTTCAATAAATGACCTCATATGGATTTTGATCTTTTTCGAAAAGAGGACTTTAAAAACTTCAGCCGAAAGAGAGATGTGCTCAATTTATCTCAAAAATAGTGTGAGCTGGCACATCCATGGTTCTTAATGGACCACATTGAAATCGGTATAGATTGATGTATTTTTTTAGGGTGCACAACGAAATCGGATGCGCGTTAATGGCATATGGAGTGTTCGGAAATTATTCGCGTTTTACGATTTTTTGGGTACTTCAATGCAACGTGTGGCACATCTTAGCCGTCAAATGAAATTTCACAAAACCTGCATGGATTGGAAGATAAACTTCAGTACTTGCTGGAAACCGCATGCGCATCAAATGATTTTGAGAATTACGCGATTTAGATGCAATTTAAAATGTATATTTCATAATATTATTTTATTTTAAGATTTATTCCTATTTATAGAACCCCAAGATTTATCGGAAGGATCTTGATATAATCCGCAAGGCGTATACTTATACACAAAAAGTGATTATTTTTATATATGTCATTTTTCGGCGAAATTCGGGTAAAATAGCAGAATAAACCCAACATGTTTTCTGAAACTTCTTGTATAAAATTAAAAAAATTAATATGATGACATTGTTTTTTCGAAGCAAAAACAAATATTTTTCCTCAATATCTTGTTTTGTTGTCGCTGTGATTTGCAAACCGCTACACGGACTTGTGTGATTTTAATATCATTTGATTCATCATGGTGTTGAGATTATGTAGATATTTTTAAATAAATTTTTAGGTGTGTGTGTATGAGGAAGATATATATCAACGTTTTTGGTCGGAGGAAGATATATATATATATAAACGGCGTCAATATAATAAAATTTTAAGATTTTTTTCTTATGCCCAAAATTAAAACCTCGATAACTTTTGCGCGCATCAACCAAAAATTTGATCGCGAACGGTTCCCTGGTCAGAACATTTTTCTCTATATGTGTACCAAAAATCATTGATGTGCCACAAAAACAAAAAAGCTGATTTTGTGATTTGATTTGATTAAAAAATTGGCAATATATATATATATATATATATACATATATTTGTTTGGGAAATATCCGGAAGGTGGAGGCTGAACTGTTCGAAAGAAATAACACCACCTTGGGGAATTTCCAGTTTCATCCCACGGATGGAGACTGTTTTTTTTTCTATATCCTCGAATAGATTGACATGATTGATGGTATCGAAGATTTTCGATAGATCTAGAGCTTGCCATGACTATTCGGTTGCACAGACTGTACTGACAATGTCTCTAGTAATAGGTTTGGAAAAAGCTAATAATATTGTTGTTGTGCTGTACATCTTACGGAATCTATTAGTAGCTGACTTTGAGTTTGAGACAAAAATAACTTTTATAAATTGAAAACGGAGCACGTCTCTAAAACGGTATACATACTTCTATAGATTATAATTATTGTATTGATATAACATAGCCTTTCTTCTTCCTAGAAACATTCAATCCAAAATCATACCCTATTAAAAACAAAACTGTGTGTGAAAACGTGAATGAAATTTTTACGCTAACAAACTTCAATGCAAAAATTCAACAAAACAAGAGAATAAAATACAACAGCTACAATGACAAAAATTCAAAATCATTCGGAACAGCAATCGGCGTGGTAGGGACAATGTACAGAACCAAAAATACAAAAACAGAAAAAAGTTGAAAACCAAACCACCCAATGACAAACTAACCGGGTCAACAGTACCATGTCAGTAAATACCAGATGGTTCCAAAGTAAACGAATTTTCTCTGTTGTTCAATTCAGTACTGACTGTGACTGGGCCATGTTATTTTTTCTTATTTTCAGGAATTCGGGGTTTCTACTTTATCCACATTGAGGTTATTTTTTCGGGTTTCTTTGTGTTTCAGGATGGAATAGTAAAACAACCGATTCTTGTCCCACGGCTGCATATATTCAACGTTATTCTTATTTTTTAGTTTTTGGTGGGGTTTTGAAAAATGTTCTTTCATTTCATTGCCGTTGGTTGTTAGTTTTTAGACCAATGTTTTTTTATTCCTCTCCCTTTATTGTGCATAAAAGCGGAAATTGTATTTTAAAAATGTCATCTCAGTTATTATTTTTTTTTGTTATTTATATTTTGTGGCAATTTTGAGTTTGTTTATTTTTAGAAATTTTGATCGACCATTGATGGCATCCAACGGTTATGGTAACTGAATTAAAAAAAAAATTCTAAATAAAATAGGCAAATGCGTTGAATATTTTAATAAAGTTTGTCAATGAAGCATAAGTGTGGTCTCGGTATATAAACTAAATTTATGAAGAGTTTTCAACGATTTATAAATTCAATTAAAAATTTTTCATTAAAAAATTGAGTGCCATTTATTTATTTTCATTAAACAATTGAGCGTCATTTAAATTTAAACACCATTAACTTCAATTGTAATCGATGATATAAATACTCCGACAAAAAAATCACCACGACCTAACTTAAGAATTTTACCTATGGCGTATCATCCCCATGATGATATTTCCACCCCCAAAATCGAATTGCTTGGATCCTAGGTAGATTTAAAACCATATCAAAAATTAGAATTTTAATGAACATTGTTTTAACTATACAGATCTCTACTTATCTAAAAAATGGCATAAGAATACTCTGCAACATCTCTTAAATGTTTAGCAAATATGAATCTACCCCATTCTCTTATTGACACGCATCAACCATTCCAAGCATAAATGTGCCGCTCTCTCTCGCCCCATTCAATATTTTGTGCACAATTAATAATTCAATGAAACAAAGTTCAAATCAATAAATCAACTTTCTTCGTTTAATTAATCATACTTGCTGTAAGTTTACAACGACCACAACAACAACAGCAACGAGAAGAGGAACAACAACTACCATAATAATATGTATGTACAACACAGAAAATTATGGAAGCAATTATAAATGCATTTAAAGCAAATTGTTGCATTCAATTGTGGTATCCCACGCCTTCCATTAGGGGAATACAAACACACACACAACCAGTTGAATGCTGCAGTAGCCAGCGAATTTTGCACTAGAATTGCTGGCAAGGCATCACAATTGCGATTCGTGTTTTTCTGTAAATAGAGGAAAAAACTGAGCATTGTCGCATTGTGTCCCACAGTCCATTTCACCCCACGCTTTATATCGTTTATAAAACATTCATTACAATTTTTGGCACAAGGGGGGAAATAAACAAATATATACAGTGGGGTATTCTATGGGTGGTATAAATAGACATTTATCGAAGTTATTATAAAAACGACTCCAATTTCACTATTTATTTATCCCCATTTTAATGTGTATTTCAATTGTGAATGGATATTTATACCCTCAGCCTTATTGCTAATGATGGTGTATACACTTCGATGGGGTCCATGTTTCTTTGGACCAAATCCGTTTCAGAAAATTTGGATTTCATGCAAAGTTTGCATATCTTATTATTTCTTCCAAACTTAGTTCAAGTTCGAAGATGGGGAATATAGGTCACTCCTTATGGTACCTCCCACACAAAATTGTCAAAATTGTGTAAAAACTTAACTTAAACGAAAGGACTATTCTATTTGAATCAAACCTTGTACCAACTATTGTCTTAACCAGCCTAGATCAAGTAGGAAGATGGTTCCCATTGGTCCACTCCTTCTGGTACCTCCCCCCAAAAGTCGAAATGTTCAATATTTAGAAATCTAATATCAGGCGAATGGAATGTCCGATTTGAACCAAACTTTTCACCTCCCCCACAAAGAGTCAAAATGTGCAGTATTTATAAATCCAATATCAAGCGAATGTAATGTCGGATTCGAACCAAACCTCTTATCTTTACTAAGCCTAGATCAAGTTTGAAGATGGGACCCATTGGTCCATTCCTTCTGGTACCTCCCCCACAAAGGGTCAAAATTTTCAATATTTATAAATCCCTGTATTATCTTTACCAAGCCTAGATCAAGTCCGAGTTTTGGAGCCACGTACCTTCTCCTCTGGAATAATAAAACCTGTGTGTAACTCCGGAGACCTTCTCCGCAAACCATAGGATGAGGGTATATATCCGTTATTTCGGGAGTTTGGGTGAAAGCTGCTGTTTTTGTTAATGTGAAAATTGGTATTGCAGAAACTAATTTGTATGAAAACCCTGGAGGCTATACATTGAGCGGGACCAATATTGATTCGATCGTGTAGCAATTACCGAAGTTTGTTGTTATCATTATATGAGGTACTATGCCTAATTGAGAACTGATATAGCTCTATTTCGAAACTTACATTTTTTACATCAGAATACATTTCTTTACGCTAAACATTAAAAATGCCGAAAATCGGCAGGTATCATTATATTGAACTAGACTTAAATGCGGGCTATAGTTCATTGTCGAACCTTACGTTCTAGTTTTTATCTCGATATCCTCCGCAGGTGAAATGATAATAATTTTTGGTAGGCACATTTATTACCATATACTATTACAAAATACCAAATACAGGAACAAATCAGAACCCCAAAATACCGAAAATAATATTTATAATAAAAATCAAGTCCGAAGGGCGGACATGGCTAGATCGTTTTAGAAGTTTACTCTGATCAAGAATTTATAAACTTTATAGGGTCGGAAATGAATATTTCGATATACTGGTGGAGGGTCTGGTGGAGGGTTTGTCGCAGTTCAAAATGTTCAATTCACGCGAGAAGCAGAACAAGTGGTAACTTCTGAGTAGACACTCTTACATTTGTTCCCATGGTATACACATGTTTTTGTGCAACTTTGTTGTAATGATTCAGGACCCTAACATTTGTGTTGCTCTGGGAACCTAGGTTTGAATACCAGTTTTTCTCATCATTAATAATTATTTGAATTTTGCCAGTAAGGGCCCTGTATGATTAAAGGGAAGCGAAAGGGTACATGTCTGGCTCTCGTATGACTTCGCTCAAAACTCAACAAAATGGTGGACGTTTGAAAAAATATTTTTGAAAAATCGCCTATTTTTTACCTCAAATAAGGAAGATCTTGACCGATTGGATTTATCCTAGTTCATACGATAGCTATACACTCACAAGAAACGTCCCAAAATTTGGAACCGATTGGATTATTAGTTTTTGAGTTATCGTGCGCGCCATTCGCTGTTTGGAGAAAAATGCATTTAATGCACAATAAATCGACTATATCTTCAAGAGTTGTTTAGATGTTCACTTGACATTTCATAGCGACATTCTTGAATTTGTGTAGTTTCAAATTAAATCAAAATATACCATAGGCTGAGGGTATATATCTGTCGGCACACTATATATACCCTCAGCATATGGTCTTCGGAATTACACACTGGTTTTATTATTCGCTTTATATAAAGTATATATTTTTATCAAAGAGAGAGTTACCAGAAGGAGAGGCAAATTTTCCCCATCTTCGAAATGGATTTGAGATTGAAAGAAATATTACGATGTGAAAATTTAAATGTTGACCCTTTTTGAGGAAGGCACTAGAAGGAGTGGAGCAATTGGTCCCATATTTGGACTGGATCTATGCTTGATAAAGATGTGCAGAGTTTGGTTCAAATCAATATTCGTCTGATATTCGATTTATAAGTATTGAAAATGTTGACAATTTGTGGGGGACTTCGAACTTGATCTAGGCTTTATAAAGATTATAGGTTATGCAAATATTGAAAAATTTGACCGATGAGGCATATTTTTGCCATAACAAAGTGTATAAAAAATAAATTTTTATCACAATTTTGACCTTTTGTAGGGGAGTTACCAGAAGGAGTTGACCGAAAAAATATTACGACAGACGGAGGGAGGATATTTATAAATCGATTCAAAATTATATGAAACGGATTAGGTTGAATATTTCGATGAGGCATATTTTTGCTGGGGGTACAAAAATATACATTAGCTTCAAAATATTTCGTTGCTTGATTGATAAGTCGTAAAGTGTTAGCAGACGACACTTCATTGAATATCACACACACACACATGTGTATATATAATATTTCGCACGTAGTTCCAAAATAGTTTGATTTTCTAGCACCAATGACGACGTCACCTTTATAATGTAAAAAACTAAACCAACGCCATTAAGAATATTGGTAATAAATTCATTTGTGGCCAAAGTTAGTTCAAAACTTCGAAAATCCGATACTCTCATCTTTGTTTGTCCACATAATATTGTCAATTTTATTTATTTCTTTCATGAAGCTGACTTTTCCGATTGCCCTGGCCAATCTAATGGCCATTTGGTATGTGAGGCAATTTCACAAATTGATTATCTACCAGAAAACCACACTGAATGTTGCGCATCCCATTTCAATCTATATATCTATCTATCACTACAACTGGCAAACTAAATTTAATTCAAGGGAAGTATTTCCGTAATTATTCCATGAATTTACCTAGTCGCTGTGAATGCTGCAGCAAAAAACTCTTAACTTTTGTCAAACCTCAAAAATAACTCGAAATGGATGGTTGGTGAATTTGGTTTTGTGTGTGTGTGTGTGTTTTTGCAGTAGCTATTTCCGTCATTCGGAATTTTTGTGGTCGAAATATTTGAACAAATTTATTATGTTACGTTGTTGGGCCAACCATTTCAGTAGCCCGAAAAAAGGTCCACAGTATTTTGGATGGGAAGCAGGAGCATGAATGCAATGCAATGGTTAATTAAAATTAAGTACTATTTGTGGTATTTCACTAATAAAATTTTTGTTCACTTCACACTTGAAAACTTGGCAAAACCAACAACAGCAACAACAATGCTGATGATGATGACGACTACGACAATGATGATGACGATAGCATCGAAGCCATTAGCCTGCAGTCTATTGTAGCCAGGAGCACTAGAAATGGCAAAAACATGTAAATACATTTACTGTGGAGGGTAACAACAATAGAAGCCTCGCGAACAACGACAGCAGCAGCAATAACAACAACAAATTATTGTGGAGAGCAAAGCAATTAAAGTAAATTTGCCATTCTTTACATGGCTTGCATTCAAAATAAAATAAACTTTAGGTGATACAGTGTGGAGACATAACATTAGAACGGCGGAGACTGTGAAATATCACCAACACCACTTAAAATCTATAAATTGAACAGAAATGTTTATATAATGTTAATGTTTACCACTTACAAATTCCAAACCACGCAGGCCAGACATTTTTTAAGTGCATGAATAGAAGAAAAATTTAAATATCATTTCAACCTTTTTAGCTCTGTCAAACAACCAAAAAAACTTTCTCAAATTTGGCCCCAATTTTTCATATCAATTTCAATTTTCTCTCATTGTCCCCAGCCTCCGCAACTTAATCCTGCAGCAGCAAACCCACCAGCCAGGCATTAAAGTCATTACCACACTTAGGATTTATTATCATCATCAATCATTCATTGTTTTCTATAGAAAATAGATTTTGTTTTTCGTAGTTGTGTTTTCTTTTTGTGTTATTTTGTTGTTGCTTGGCTGAGGCATATCAGATTTCCTTAGATGATGATGGTATCGTCATAATAACCTTGAAGAAAATTTCGCTAAACGAGGGTACTTACTTAACATCATTTATATTATCATTGATGTTGTTGATTTTGTTGTCGTGATTTACCCAGAAAATATTTGGAAGTCGTGGTTAATGGCGAAGTAAAAGCAAGGGCGTAATGATTTTTATCTGTCAAGATACAAGATGAAAATATGGAAAAGAGAAAAAAAATTATTTCAATGTGCCAAAGCTTTAAAGTGTTTCTGAGAGGTTAAACTGATGTTTTTTTATAGGGGGAATTAAAACTTTCTGCTGAAAATAATGATGGAGGCCAACATTAAGGCTTATATAGTTTCCGATGATATATTGATTTAAAGATCTAAAAAGTAAAAAATTTATTATGTTCCTTAAAACGAGGAACCTAATAATTTGAAATATATTTCTAGAAGGAGGTTTTCATGTCAAGCATTTACGGCTAGCACTTTATAAAACGGTCATAAAGTAAAACAAACTTCGCGATTTATTCAATGAGTTTCTCTTCTAAGGGTCAATATTAATATTAATAAGCATATTAGTTAGATAGTTCTTATTGATAATAAGTTTGAACCACTTTCTGAGTGGATTTAAGGCGACCTCCCCCATTCTCGATTTTAAATTTTCAAGTTTTTCATTGGGCTGGTAAATGAATACCAATGCATGTTATGGTTTGTAACTTAACACATATATAATTGAAGATTTAAAGAGAAGAAAAGTAATTAGCAAAATTTGGTTGTTGTTGTTTTTGGAGATTCAAGAAAAGTCGTTATTTTTGATGGCGAGCATGATAACTCCTCACTGGAACATCGGAATCCGGATATTCCAAGGGTGTTAGAAAGAGCACAGGTCGAGTTCGCGCATGAACTAGGTTTATTGACTTCGCTCAAAAATTACCAACCGTTAATTTTTTTTTGGAAATTCGCCTATTTTTTACCACAAACTAAGTTAAAAATTATAGAAGTTCTTCACAGATTGGCTTTATCCTAGTTCATACGAAAGCTATACACTCCCAGAGAAACGTGTCAAAATTTGAAACCGATTGGATTATAAGTTTTTGAATTAATTATATGAGAATGGCGGACACCATTCGTAAAAACACTGCTTCGAGAAAAATCAGTTTAAAGTTTGAGAATCACTTTGCCGTAACTTGGTGCCGACACAATAAATCGGCTATATCTTCAAGAGTTTTTGAGATTTTCACTTGACATTTTGTGGGGACATTCATGAATTAGTGTAGATTCGATATTGATAAAATTCTCATACACTTTTGTAAAATTTCTTATGAATTTTGTACTAAGCACCCTGCGCTTTTGCGATCAATATCGTTTGGCAAATTCGATTTATATCGGTCAGAGTTATACGAGATATAATCAAATAAGGAATGCAGCTCAAATCTTGACCACTTCAAAGAAGTCACCCACATAACACACAATTATTGTATTATAATTGTGCCAGCGTTTTTTCTAATCCTCGAAACACGCTTTCGATTTTTGTTTTATCACCTCCGTCGTACCAAAACCGTGAGAACCTAGTCCAGGTGAATATGGTCGTTGACTTATAATACCCGTTTGTTTTGTGCCAAAATCTCTCGCACAAGCTTCGATGTATGAGATGATTGTCCTTAACGATGTTCAACATCTGCTTAGCGATGTCCACGTGATTTTATTTTTAAACAAAATTTTAACATTTAAGAAAAAAAGGAAAAGCACAGCAAAACACTACTCACCTTTTTATCTGGCAAGTCGAAATTGAACACAAATGGCGAAAATAACGGATTTAATATACATCGCACATAAAATAATTTGACAAGTAAAAACGTCAATAAGTTCGGCCGGGACGAACTTGTTATTTCCTCCACAATGTGATGTGCCTTTATAGTTTCTAAAAAATGTCATGTGGTGGGTATATCACTGAAAACTGCCTAAGAAGCGGATAAATCCTTCAAAATACGTTTTTTATATGAGGGCTATATAAGTGCATGTTAATAAACTATATGATACCCTTCACGAGGGCGGTTCGGAAACGGCTTAGCCTATCAATGAAAGAGAATAGTTAGGTTAGGTTGGGGATGTACGGTTGTTGTAACAACCGTCCACTCGGAAACTATGTCCATTGTGATTATCTGTCAATTTTTTGACAAAGCCTAGAATTTGGTTAGGGTCTATTTTAGAGAAGAAGACTAGATTATCAATTTCATAACATTCAAACTGTTTATGTCTTCTGCTGATCAGCGATGGATATTTGCAGAGGATGTGCTCAATTGTTTCCAGTTCTTCTTCGTCCTCACATAGACGACAGTAATCCTCTCCACTGGAGTCCCACTTAAAAGTGAGAGATCTAACTTTGCAGTGACCAGTAATAATCCCCACAACGATTTTGATCTCCCTCTTGCTATGATCCAACAGCGAAGACGTTCTTTTGCGAGAAAATTCTGGCCAGATAGATTTAGAGATTCTGCAAGCAGGTTCCCTTAGTCATCTGTTACCGACTACCTCGCAATGGAACGCACGGATTCTGCCAATGAAATAGCTGATGGGGGGTTTCACAGATCTCTCAATCAGAAGACTGGACGACTGTGACCCCCATCGAGCAAGCTCGTCGGCTATCTCATTCCCTTCAATATCGTTATGTCCGCCGGACTATCTTCATAAATAGTCACCGGTCCAGTAATGTCGGCATTAAGTGATTTTACTATCTCGGCCGCTTTTGTGATTGCGAGAATCTCTGCTTAAAAACCGTTACAGTCATTGTTGAGTTTATATGAGTTCTGTATACCTAATTCCCTACAGTAGACGCCTGCGCCAGTGCCTTCCTCCATCTTGGACCCGTCTGTGAAGATTGACAGATCTGGCAGAGGTAGGGAGCCACTAGTCCAGGATTCCCTACTAGGAAGTTCAACTTTGATGTCATTAAAGTCCCTATGGGGGGAATATAATCACTGATATGACTATCCCCCCTAAAAAGGTCATAACCTGGCGTTATGTTTAGGATGCTGGCATGACCATAGTTCAGCGATTTCAGAGCCTGGAATTTTATCAGAGTATCCAATGGTTGGAGATTCAAGATTGCATTCAAGGCTGCCTGTGGTGTACTTCTTAATGCTCCGGTGATCAGAATTGAAGCCGATCGCTGTACTAAGTTCAGTTTTGTCAGCAGCTTCTTTTTGTTCACCCCCTGCCACCAGACAAGACAACCATAAGTATGTATGGGTAAGACAATCGTCGAGAATAGTTAGTTTTTCAAAAAATATTTTTAATTTTCAATATAATCTCCTGAAACTTTAATACACTTATTCCCACGCTTTTCTAACAATTCTATCCCTCGATTAAAATATTTTTCCTCAAGGTCTCCAAAATAGTGGTTTACAACTGTAATTACATCTTCATCTGCGGTAAAACGCTTCCCAGCTAGGACTTTTTTAGAGTTGGGAACAAGTAAAATTCACTGGAAGCTAAATCAGGAGAATAAGGTGGGTGGTCAAGCAACTCGTACTTTAATTCTTTGATTTTAGCCATTGTTAAAACACTCTTGTGCGCTGGTGCGTTGTCTTGATGAAAATTTATTTTTTTGCGTTGTAAGCCAAAATTGATTCAAAAGTGGCAATGGTACTCTGAATATATTGTTTAACCCTTTTGCAGATAGTCAATCAATAAAATACCTTTGAAGTCCCAAAAACCCGTTGCCACAAACTTACAAGCCGATTGAATTGTTTTTGCCTTCTGTGAGCAAATTTCAAATTTTAATAAACAAATTTATGTTTAATAAAACATGTTATACTATATCTACTTATACAAATTCTTCCCTCTCTTTCATTGCAGGTAAGCTCCTTTAAATATAGCTGATATGTATTTTCGAATATAAATGTTATAAAAACCCCAGTAAGTAGTATAGAAGGAAGGAACCGTCTACGTACTTCCCTAATAAAAAAATACAACTGAAGTTAAAACCCGAACCTGAGTAATATTTTGTTAAAATTGCTTAATATTTGTACCACTTGGGGTTTTCATGCTGATATAGCATGTTGGGTATAATAAAAATGTATTTATTATTTGAATTTATTTAATATGTATTATGTTTTTCGATTTCGATGAAATTATTATTTTTATTGCTTCATACATTAGTTTCATGTTTTTGTAAATGGTAAGTTGCTGCCAAAAAGAAAACGAAATATAAAATTACAGACACCCAGATTGGAAAATTATAGAGGAACTTGAAAGACGTTGACCTTTGTATGGAGGCTATGCTGACACATAGACTTATTTATTATTTTATTTTCCCACCAAGGTAGCGGAGTGGCTAATTTCAACTTAATGCTATAATACATATATAGTCACCTCTGTTTGAAATTTGGCCTGGGACGGTGCAAATACTCCTCAAGGTAATGGACCTTTATATAGGGGTTATACCCGAATACCGATATTTATTACGTTTGGTAGGTACATTTGTCAGCCTTTTTGGCAAATATTAAGTTAGAACCAATTCGGTTGGAACGTCTCCGATATATTCAAAAACTTTAATATTGGACATGAATAAATCGACATAGAATTTTATTCTGATCTTCGGTGAATATTTCGAGGTGTTGCAAATGGATTGGAAAATTTAATATACATTCTACTTTATGATGGATTGTATAAAAATAAGTTTTTTAGTCGAATTTAAGGTAGTCTCAAATCGAAAATCACCTGATATGAAAAAAATCGAAATATAGGGAAGTCGATTTTTTAAGGTCTAATTGAGATTAGAGTTAGAGAATTTTTAGGAATGGGCTATATGGTTTGTAGAATTCGTGAAGGCCTTTTACTTCATCTCAAAAAACTCTAGTAGCTACTATTTAATTTGCAGCTTATAATTAAAAGCAACATTTCAGCCATTTGCTGGTTTTAATGGAAATATATTAAGCATCCTGCCACTATTCGTTTACCTTTTCTCAGTTAAAAAACAACAACATTTAATTTTGATGCCAATCAATAATCTCTTACCAATCACATACATACCGAAGTCCTTGACTCTTAACCATAAATCAATTCAAATGTTTGTTGTATAGAAAGTTCAAAGTGATTCATCATCGTCTAACCATACTGTTTAGTATAGTTTAGTTTGTATAAATATTAAAAAAAGTTTAAACATTAATTAGTTTGAAAAAAGCAAAATTCCCGTTATAACCGAATACACATTCTATACGCGTGAAAATCTCTTTAAATATTTATAAATTTCCACACACATATACACATTTTTCTATATATTATTTTAAATATTTTTTTTTTTTGCAAATGAACCATGTACCGCCCTTTGACTTTTTCAAAAATATCCTTAAAACCTTTTAAAAATGTGTTGCTTTACATTTGGTTGACTGTCTTCCTCCGCCCTGCTGGCTGCCAGGCTGCATATTTGAGTTACTGTTCTTCGAAGGATGAGTGAATGTTTGCTTGGCTGACTATGTAGCTGGCAAATTTAATGGATATTGGTAATGGTAATAGCTAGTAATTCTATTTTGTTAACCTTTATTTATGT
Organism: Musca vetustissima; assembly: GCF_032173495.1. Taxonomy (NCBI): domain Eukaryota; kingdom Metazoa; phylum Arthropoda; class Insecta; order Diptera; family Muscidae; genus Musca; species Musca vetustissima. The sequence continues at coordinate 142,384 of NW_026876074.1, forward strand.
TCTGTGATACGAGAAGAGGAAGAAAAGGAAATTGTGCCAGTATTCTTCGCTGGCATTGCGTGAACAAGCGCCATGTAATGTAACACGCTTCATTTGTTTGCTTTTGTGAGTTGGAGAAGTGGGACGGAGAGAGGCATTGAGAGAATTTTATGGTGTACGTGGGATTATTCATTGTTTGGTGGGATGGGTGTTGATGTTATTGTTATTATTATAGTATTTATTTCACAGTTTGTTTAGTTTTTCTTTTCCCGGAAATCATAGGCATCGCATTTTGTTAATATTTACCAAATTGTTTCCTTAATTTAATTTTTTGCTTTCTTTTCGGCCTGGTATACAATGGAGGCGAAATAAATATTTATTTGTATTTGTATATTCAGAGCTTTATACACCTTGGATGGGTTTTGCACCCAGTCATATTTAGAATGAATTTTAAAGATTTTTATTTATATGTGAGATCCACCAGTCGAATAGCTAACGAGACATTATATTGAAGGGAAGAGTCTTAAAATTTCTATTGAAAAGTCCTCGGTTTGATATATAGATTACGAGTACTGGAACGAGTTGAAGTTTTAGATAATGAGATAATCCGTAGTTTTTTAGCGTCCTTCGAAGTCATCTCATGGATCCATGATATGTCCTTGGTTTGATACACAGATTACTAGAACGAGTCAAAGTTTTGGATAATGAGATAATCCGTAGTATTTTTAGCGTTGCATTTATGATATATATATATATATATATATATGGGCAATATTGCCAATTTTTTAACATAGCTGAAGCGGAGGTTCAGTACCTTGGGTATTACTTAACTATATGAAAAGAAGTGAATAGTTTTGAGTTAATGGATTTATCGTTGCAAACTTTTCATGATATTGACCTCCAAACATTATTTACGTGAAAGCAGTGTCTACTTTAATGACATATTCGAAAAATGAATGTGAAGATATATCCGATATATTGTGTCCGCATTGACGGCTGAAGGGCTTCTCAAACTTTAAACGCGTTTTTCTATTAAACATTTTTTTGCGAATGGCGGGCACGATAACTGTTCGGTTCCAAATTTTGCAACGTTTCTCTGGGAGTGTATATCGTATGATTTGTGAAGATCTTCCTTATTTTTTAAGCCGATTTTCCAAAAATATTTTTTCAAAGGTCCACCATTTTGTTAATTTTCCAAGTCAATAAAGTTCATACGAGAAGGCATGTACTCTTTCTAACACCATTATTTTCATTCCGACAGTGAGGAAGCCATCAAAAATAAGGACGTTTCTTTAATTACAAAAAACAACAACAAAACAATAACAAAATTTTGTTGTAAATTATTTTTCTTCTCTTTTAAATCTTCAATTGTATATGTGTAAAGTTACAAACCTTAACAAGCATTTGTATTGATTTACCAGCCCATTGAAAATCTTGAAAAAATAAAATCGAGAATGGGGGGGGGGGGGGGGGGGCAGGGTTCCCTTAATGTAAAAAATGTGTAAAAACCGGTTGAGGCGAACCAGTTTTTTTATGTTCTCTATCGATTTGTGACTAAGCCACTATTTTCACGGTCTTCTTGTCAAAGTAAAACTAGAAGCCAACAGAATGGACACTACGCCTCTTATGTATCATCTTAAAAAAATTAACTGCATCTAACTTTAAGGGACCCCCCCATTCTCGATTTTAATTTTTCAAGATTTTCAATGGGCTGGTAAATCAATACCAATGCTTGTAAGGGTTTGTAACTTTGCACATATATATTTGAAGATTTAAAATAGAAGAAAAATAATTTACAAAAAAATTTTGTTGTTGTTTTTTGTAATTAATGAAAAGTCCTTATTTTTGATGGTGGGCACGATAACTCCTCACTGGAACATCGGAATCCGAAAATTCCAACGGTGTTAGAAAGAGTACATGTCTGGCTCTCGTATGAACTAGGATTATTGTCTTCGCTTTAAAATTAACAAAATGGTGGACCTGTGAAAAAATATTTTTGGAAAATCGCCGATTTTTACCAAAAACCAAGTTAAAAAATAAGGAAGATCTTCACCGATTGGCTTTATCCTAGTTCATACGAGAGCTATACACTCCCAGAGAAACGTTGCAAAATTTGGAACCGATTGGATTATTAGTTTTTGAGTTATCGTGCCCGCCATTCGCAAAAAAATGTTTAGAGAAAAACGCGTTTAAAGTTTGAGAAGCCCTTCAGCTGACACAATAAATCGGTGACACAATAAATCGGCTATATCTTCAAGAGTTCTTGAGATTTTCACTTGAAATTTTGTAGAGACATTCTTTAATCAGTGAAGATTCGAATTATATCATCAAAAATTTTGACCCCGAAAATGGGGGGGGGGTCCCCTTAAATGATGCTGGCGTTTTGAAGCTCTATTTTAAGTATTTTTTGAAGTTTACTTCTAGCTTTAATACGCAAACAGAAATTTCTAAAAATCGATTATAGGATTATAGTAGTCGCGAATCTGAGCAATTTGATATATATTTGTGTATGTAGTATGCAGAGCTTCAGAGTGATACTCATCCAAAGGCGATCAAATTTCTAAAAAACCTATTTTTCGGGCCAAATTTTTAGATCTGTCAATGGAATGATATGGGTATCCGCGATCAGTAAGGGTTTTTACATTTCTTTTTCGTGGGAATACATCAATTAGAATGGCGGGAACTGGCTTCCAAATATACTAAATTTAGCAAAAAATGTCTTTGAAAATATCGCGGATTTAATTGCATTTTCTGCGACTCATTTTGCGAAAACAGAACTTTAAAAACTTCGGCTGAAAGAGAGATGTGCCCAATTTATCTCAAAAATGGCGTGAGCTGGGTCATCCATGGTTCTTAATGGACCGCATTGAAATAGGTGTAGATCGATGAATTTTTTGCACACCGAAGTCGGATGCGCGTTGAAGGCATATGGAATTTTTGGAAAATTATTCGCGTTTCACGAGTTTTTGGGTACTTCAATGCAACATGTAGTGCATCTTAGCCGTCCAATGAAATTTCGCGAAATATACATGGATTGGAAGATAAACTTCAGTACTTCATGAAAACCGCCTGCGCATCAAATGATTTTGAGGAGTACGCGATTTAGACGCAATTTAATATGTGTATTTCATAATATGGTTTTATTTTAAGATTTATTTCTATTTATAGAACTCCAAGATTTATCGGAAGTGTCTTGCTATATAATTTACGGTGAAAAAAGCCCAATATTTTTTTCTGACATATGTTGTACAAATTAAAAAAAAAATAATTTAATTACATTACTTTTTCGAACTGAAAACAAAATGTGCAACTTTTTGCGATTATTATAATATCTGCATAATAGTATTTTACATTCCCCACTAAAAAATAGTTGTTTTATATAAAAACAACAAAGGAGACTATTTTGTAATATATCTTAGTTAGATATTTTTAAAATTTTTATAAATAATAAATATAATTTTTTATTTTTCTTATATTGCGCGAAAATGTGCAACTTTTTGCGATTATTATAATATCTGATTTTGAGATTTTTTTCTTATACCCACAAATTAAAAACCCATTTGCGGGCATCAACCAATAATCGGCATTGTGTCTTTTTTTGTGAAAATTCAAATATATTTCTGTTGTTAATGATATGAAATTGAAGGATATTAGCATTAATTTCAAAAACTTACTTATCTTCTGCACTACAATTTCAGTATTCATTTTCTGCAATTTACAATAAAGCCAAAAACTGTTCAAGTGGACTCTCTATCTCTATCCCCCTACTCAATTCATTATAACTGCAAAGGAACTTCAGTTCAATTAGCCGACTTTATGTTTGTTTAAAATAATTAAAAGCAAATCAATTTCAATTTGAAGCAAATAAGAAAAACGAAAAAATGAATTCTTAGTTATTGGATTTTCATGCTGTTGCTTTTGTTCTCGGAAACGGATATCACCATCGCCGCCATTGGTAAAAAAAAGGATTTTCCAGGCAAAGAAAATAAAAGATAGGCAGATGGAAAAATAACAAAGTTAAGGCAGCTACTGCTGCAGAGGGAAAGTCAGTGAAATATAATTTTAGTGGCTTACTGAACTTTACACCTCGTTCAATAACACTTTTCCTGCAGCACGACCAGCAATGAGGGACGAAAACAACATCAAAGTAATGCATGCGTCACTGGGTGGTTCTTCCATAAATGTTTGATAAACCATAACCCAGCATAAAGAGTGAAACAAATTCTATAGTAATTTTTACATAGCCCAAACACACTTTTTACAGTCCGTTCAGACATCTCCAAAACATGGGTTTTGAACTACGCTACTCTTCCCTCCACGAATAGCTTAAGTTGGATTGGGTTATTCTTTGAAGCTGTTTTGTTTCGGACTCATACATAGCATTGCCTACCTCAAAATATATAGTAAACTCAAAATATATAGTAACCTAAATAGTGATGAAATTTGTGCCGAACAAAATTCATTAATATGTTCGAAAAATAACTCGCCAACAGAAACATTTCAAAAACTTTTCCTACTTTGTTTATGGGTACGTTAAACGTCATTTGAACTCGTTACACATCATTGTAGTGCTGTGAAGAGTATGTCTGCTTGTCTTTGAAGTACTACGGAACGAACACTTCATCGATTTTTATTTTCAATTAAAAACTGTTTGCTTAAGAGCTTTTACCAATACCACCACCGTCCGCCATCACTGCCACTGGCACCACAAGGCAAAGAAAGAAATGTTGAAACAGAACAATAACAACAACACCAACAGCACAGCACAGCAACAACTTCGATAGACAAAGACAAAGCCTGCACCAACAAATTGAAGCATATCCTACAACAACTGGTGCCGCTTTCATTCCTGACATTGCCCCTTATCACTGTTTGTTGTTGTTGTTTTATTTTTTTCACATTTTTTTTTTGTACATTGCTTTACTCCTCTTCAACAGGATGCCAACTTCAATTCAGTTTTCATATTTTCATTATAATGAAAATCAAACAAGTCCTTTTGTCTGTCTGTCGTTCGTTCCTTTTTTTTCTATTGGTAGTCTACTCACGCACAACCACACATTGAAAATAATTTGAACGAAAAGCAGCAACATCGACCATAAAAACTGAAGAAGAGAATGCAACAGCAGACATGTCATATCCGTTTCCATTCGCTCATACACTGAGAAACTGTCATATCTGGTTTTGATCGTAATGATGGACATCTTTGTTTTGCGGATTGCATTGTCTCCAGAAATATTAGCTACTAATGTGGGAATGAGAGAAGGGATTTTATGTTAATTTGAATACTTGATTTACCCGATTCAGTTGGAGAGAAATAAATGTATAAAATGGGTACTCTATTCCTCCACCTTCAATTTTTATTTGAATTGTTTGATAGTTTATAGAAGGTTTGAGATTAAGTGTAATTTCAGGAAAATGCCCCCTGAGGTGGTAAAATTGTTTGCGAGAAACATAAAATTCCAAAAACGTGATATATTAAGAAACGGTAACAAACAACTGCCATTGAAATTTAACTTTTGCAAAGCAAAGATCTCAAAGCTAAAACCCCCATGGTGTTAAATTGGCAATACAATTTTTGGCATAGGCAGCACTAAGTAATGCCTCGCACCATCTGACATCTTCATTCGAAAGTTTGACATTTTTAGCATAAACGTACTCAATACAGTTTGATGTTCGACCATGTGTTGCGTTGTTTACAGTGACAGGAAAAACCAATTTGTACAAAATTATGGATTATTTCAATTCCCAGCACATCTACAAACAAGTAAAAACGTCGTAAAGTTTTGTTCGGACCCAACTGTTTAAACCTTTCAAAGCGGGGTGCGCATTCTTCATTATGTGATAGTAGATTGTTCATGAAGAGAAAAACATATGTTCACATATTATGCACTAAAAATCAGATCCTGCGGTAAAAATTGGAACCTGGAAAATGAAATTATTTTAAATCATTAACCTATATGGAACAATCTATAAAGAAATTTTTTATTTACCTGGAATCCGATATACCAAGTCATACCGAAATACCGAAAATGGGTGGAACCTTAGACCTATACAGAAATTTTTCAGCAAAATGGGTTTTACTTTCCAATATCCAGAAAAACCAAATGACAGCCTAACACAATGTAAACCATTTTGTCCAAAAACTTCAAAAATACTGATAATGGGGCGCAACCCCATTTTGAACGTGGAAAAAGATTGCTAGTATTCCTTCAAAAACCCTTGATACCAAAGTCTTCATAATGCCGAAAATGGGTCGTTACCGTTATATCAAATCCACGCCTCATGTAGGTCTCTGAAAATAAATATTTTTAAAAATTGTATTTAAAAATTCTGAAATTATTTCAACTATCTTGATGTATAAAAAACTGCAACAAAGTCAAACGCCATAATTTTTTATTTTTAAATTTTATTGAATGAAAGCAAAAAATGTCGGAAATAGCATCAAATTTTAGAATAAGTTTAGATTTGTTCGAATTGGTCACCTTTGGCACGAATTATGGCCTTCAAACGGCCAATGAAACCGTCATCGGTATTTTGGCCCATTCCCAGCGAAGCGCTTGTAGAGGTGATCGACACTTTGGTATTTTTTAGTGCCAACCTTGCTTTCCAAAATACTCCAGACACAATTGTCCAACGGATTGGTATCCGGAGATGAACCTCATTTTGTAACCATTATTGGGCGGCGCGTGCTGAGTACGATGGTGCTTAGTTCTGTTGGAATGCCCAAGTTCAGCCACCAAAATGTTTGGGTGCCCAAGGCTTTAATACACCCTCCAGAACATGTTTAATATTGATTAATACGAGCGGAGAGCGACCATCGGCTATTATGGCGACCCACACCATCGCCATGGCCGGCGCATAAGTTCTGATGGCCAACCGAATGTGCACATTTTCAGCTGACTTCTTTGGCAAGTAAACACGATCATTTTGTTTGTTTACAAACTGTTGGACAACGAATGTTTTCTCACCGGAGAAACCCAAATTCGGCACTCTGAAGTTGATTGCAGTTTTTTCATCTCAACCTGTATATGTATTCGACTAGGATATACTAAAATATTCACATGGTTCTACATATTCTAATAATGTTTATTATTAGAGGCTCTAATATAGGCCAGATTAAGATCAACTGGAAATTGAAGTTTAGTGATAGTCGGGCTTAAATAATGAGCCTTGTCCATTCGGATCTTTGTTTTCTCTGAATATAAAAAAAACATTTCTGATATATAGTTTTAGCTCGATTTTCGGCCGAAATTAACATCTTGATTAACAGGAAAAACAAAATTTTCTTTGGGACGCTAAATTCTGAAAATGTTTACCGAATAGTTTTACCTGGTGCTAGTGATGTTGCTGTACCACACCTTTAGGTTTCTGTGTAAATTTTCCTGACATGGCAAAATTGTCATAGAATTTTATTCTGATAAAGAATAATATGTTTTGTGGTCTCAGGTGAATATTCGGAGGTTTTGTAAATGGAATGACATGTATAATGTACACTCTGACTTCTTGTGGCCACCATGAATACGTAACAAACTGTGGCTGACGTAAGACCGGAGTCCCAAAAGAAGTTGTAGGGTGTTAAATAACAAGATTTTAGAGAGAATGGAGAGGCTTCGCCGAGTTGGAAATGAGCATTACCAGTCAAAATGATTTCGATAGATTTCCGAATCATGAGCGCACGAAGTTGTTTTTTTGATCGGCCGTCATGATTTATTGTGTTAACTGAATTGTATTGGCCGTAAGATCCTAGTCATTAAGGCAAATACTGTAATGTAATGGCGTTTTTCGGAATGTCCAATTCCAGTTGTTCTTGAGCGACGAGAACGTGTCACCAAATCCGAAAGTTCTTTACTTTTGGCGACTGTTTCTGATAGGGGAGGTTAAGTGTTAAGTGTTAAATGTTCTCAACATGCAAAACAAATATAAATAGTTCAATTTTTATTATGCGCATAAACCAAAATCCTGAGGGAGGAACATTTGTTAAGCTTGGTTCAAATCGGTACAATAAGTTACAATTAGAATATATGTACCCAAAGTGGTGCGCTTATTATATGCTTGGTCCGTACGACTTTTGTTCTTTCCTCCCTGGTTAGTAATAGTACAGTTTCGACTTGTCAAATGTCAATGAATAAATTCTTCAAAAATGGCAGTTTAGAAAATACCGGGTAGTAGAAAAATCCTATTGAAATAATGTCTCGAAAAAGTGTATGTTTATGCCGAATTGTCTCCACATAGTTGGCTCTATACCACCTAACATAGTTATGTCGAATGTAAGTTTTTTGACTGAGTTAACATACATTTAACGCCTTCTATATGTTATTACAATAAATTCTTTCAGTATATATTTTGTATCGACGTATGTATGTATTTACACAGATTTATGTATAACGACCCAGTCTTAAGTTGTTTGTAAGTGCAGAAGCAATTTAACAATTAGTTACACATAAGAAAACTATATTAGATCAGAGCATTTCTGTTTTTTTTTTCTTCATATTTTTTTTATTTTTGTTCATTGGAACTTCCCAGTCAAGATAGGAAAAGTGGCGCCAACATGTCTGTTCAAGAGCACGTTGCGACGAATACAGGTTTCGCGATGCCATTCATGTACTGGTTGTGCCACACCGGCACAGACACTATGCTGCAGTCGCAGCAACAGCAGTCATAAGGAAACGGAAAAGCTGTAAGTCAGTCAGGTATAAATTGTTATTGGTTTAAGGTAGACCAGTTGTGTGTGTGTGTGTGTCTGTCTGAGAGTGGTGCTGTGAAGTGAAGTGCAGTTGATTGTGGTTGAGGTTGAATTAAAACAAAAAAATCTTAAATGAATAAGAGTTAAGTTCTTTCTAGTTCTTAGTAAAAAAGTTGTTTTTTGTTTTTTTGCTTGGTTCGGTAGTTTGTTCACATCTCTCGTTCATTTTCTTTGCAAGTTATGAATTATGAATGACTTGAAATGGAACAAAAAAGGAAACTTCAAAACGATATGAATGCTAATACAAGACGAGAATGAATGAATGCGGACTTCGTAATTAAGTTGAGAGCTTAAGGAAAAGAAACTGTATTGATATAAAGTCAAAGTAAAATCTGCATTTTAGATTCCTTTTGTTTTGATCTACTTTTTTGTCGTTGAAAACAGATGGAATTGAGAATAGAATAAAAATATTGTATTATTCCTTATTTTATGTCGTTGGCCTTTTAAATGTTTAATAGGAATTTTTAATGAAAGCTTTGAATTGTGTATGTTTATTAAAAACTCTAATTGGTTAGAAATCGGCACATTGATTCGGAGTCGGCATATTTTTACAAATAAACATTCATGCAGCACTAAAACAAAAAAGTCGATTTTTTAAAAATGGAATCTTAAGCAATTGGTAATATCGCTCATATGTTAAAAGTGCAAAAATCTTAAAAGCCACCTAACTATAATGTTGCTTGTAAAGGAGTGTAAAGATCCATTCTCACATTTTGTAACCTTACTTTTCAATTTAAATCCACAAAACCCACATTCGGTGTTGTTTGTTGCCATTATCATTTTACTATTCGGCAGTAAGTATTTTTTCGTTTTGTTTCAATTTAATGCCCGTGCAGCGAAGCTTACAAAACGCTCAATTTATTTTATTGTCATAAATAATGATTTATGGCGACTGCATGTAACATTTAGCATTATTTAATAGTTGTTTGTTGAACAAAAATTTAAATATGCTAACGTTGCAAAAACATTTGGCGTTGGCAATAAACACGGCGAATAGTTATCAACGAAATAATTTATTGAATTTTATTTATGGTTGAATACTCTATGCAAATGAAATGCACTTGTTACTTAATATGCTAAGCCGCTAAACAAGTGAAATTAGAGCAAAAAAATGGCTTAAATCAATTATTCCATTAAATCAATTTTCTAAATATTTGGGTATATATATATATTTTTTTTTTCTTTTTGTTAGGAGCCAGTGAATTCACTAGGGATTACAATGCCATACAATAAATTGAAAATGGGTAGGACAAATGTTATGGTCATTGATGGCCTAAAATAAATACCTATTAGAGTCAGTGCATTAGGGAAGAATGGTGCCCCAAGTATGCGCCGATACTTGTGCGGATTCCTGAAAAAATTCTTTAAAAATCTAGGCTCAAATCAAGGGGCCAAATTGGTCCAAATTTAGATATAGCTCCCATATATATTTTCGTCCGATTTAAGGTAAATGGTGCACCAAAGTCCCTAGAATAATGTGTGTGAAGTTTCCTTTAAATCGGTTTAGATTTAGATATAGCTCCCATATATAGTCCGATTTTTTGTAAATGGTGCACCAAAGTCAATATATATATATATTTCGATTTGCATGAAATTTTGTACATCACACTAAATTGAGTTTAGAATGATGTGTGCTAAGTTTCGTAAAAGTCGGTTCAGATTTAGATATAGCTCCCATATATATTTTCGTCCGATTTAATGTAAATGGTGCACCAGAGATCCTATTTATCTTTCCATTTGCGCGAAAATTTGCATAGTGTACTGAAATAGGACTAGAATAATGTGTGTAAGTTTTGGTTCAGATTTAAATATAGCTCCCATATATATTTTCGTCCGATGTAAGATAAATGATGCAGCAAAGTCTCTATTTATCTTTCGAGTTGCACGAAATTTTGCATAGTGTACTGAAACGGGTCTAGAGTGATGTATGTTAAGTTTCCTGAAAATCGGTTCAGATTTAGATATAGCTCCCATATATAGTTTCGTCCGATTTTATGTAAATGGTGCACCAAAGTCAACGTCTAGCTTTCTATTTCCACGAAATTTGGCATAGCATAATGAATTAGGTCTACAATGATGTGTGTTAAGTTTCGTGAACATCGGTTCCGATTTAGATATAGCTCCCACGTATAATTTCGTCCGATTTTAAGTTAATGGTGCACCAAAGACCCAAAGTTAGGCCGATTAACACAAAAGTTTGCACAACATACTGAAGTTAAAATAACCTAGCGTGTGGATTTTTTTAAATTAATGCAGTCTTGGATAGAGCTCCCATATATATTTTCTCCCGATTTTATGTAAATGATACACCAATAACATAAAATGTGACCGATATGCACAAAACATACTGAAATTAGTATAACCTAAACTGTGACAAATTTCGATGAAATCGGTTTCGATTTCGATATAGCTTTTATATATATTTTCGTTCGATTTTAATTAAATGGTGCACCAAACTCCTCATGTTTTTCAGATATTTATCAAAAAATCAACGGGCGTCCGAATGATATTTGCTTTAAATTGATTTATATAATTTTGTCCCATTGAAAGAAGCAACTCTATATCTGACCAAATGTTTCTGGATCCAATTTCATGTTAATGGTCCTTCAAAAATGCGACGTCTGTTAGGATTAACCTGTTAAATATTTATCCAAAGTGGTGAAGTTATCATATAGTCGGCCCCGTCCGACTTTACTACTTTCCTTACTGGTTTTCTAATGATTTTTTATCCTTAGAAAAGGTCTCTTCTGGCAGACAATTTTCGATCAATTGCAGATATTGTGAATACCCACCTCATGGTGGTTTATAATAAAAGTTCCACCCGGACGAAATTAGTAATATCTTTAACGAAAATATTCACCTAGTATTGATTGGGTCTTGTAGACCACACCTTTCTGTGTTAATAATATTGTCATATAGTTCATATTGCCATTCTGAGCTGTCAACATAAACCCACAGTATTAAACATACGACATTTGTCATATTTTCCCATTCATTTGCTTTAATTAATGCAAACTGTTTTTGTGACTAGATGTTTTTTTTATTTTTAATATTTCAATGCTCTGACCACTGCCATTGCTCGTTCAGCTGTTCAGTCTGTTTGCTGGGCTCACTCCTACTACTTGACAGCGGACAACAACAGCAACAACAAAAATGTGAGGAAAAAATATTTCACATCTGTTGTCCTTAGATTTAATTTCAGAATCCTTGAATGCTGGCTGAGTGGCTGGCTGGCTACGAGAGATATCTCATTGGCTGGCTGACTGGTCTTTGTTGGCCGATGATGAATTTGCGTTGTGGCTTTTTTTGTCTGTTGTCCGTTATCATTTGCAGGTTGTTTTTGCTTATTTAGTTTTTGTTGTTGTTTTGTTTCCACAAAAACACAACAAAAGGACAACATTTTTTCCCAATCTTTATTGTTTTGTTTTTCATTCATATCAAAACAGTAAATATTCAGGTTTTTATCCGTTTTGTTTGTTGTCTTAAAGCAAAATTCCTAAAGTCTTTGTCCTCCACAAAATGGGAGAATGAAGTTGGCAGTTATATACTCAACAGTAGGAAAAACTCATCACGGACGTGTGTTCATGACGCTGACTTTTATAAAACTGATATTTCTTTCGACCTTCTAAGCTATTTGGCTTTCAACGCATTTAAATGTTCTTAGAGGGTAAAGGTTTTCTGAAAAGGATGATGGTGAAAGTAGAGCAGATATTTTTTGGGACATTTTGTCGCAAACATTTAAGTTGCTGCTTAATTAAAATCAGCAAACATTCAACGAAATTATGTCAATATTTAGAAGCGGAGGCAACATTTAATATTGCTGGTAATAGCTGATAAGAACAATTGAGGGACGTATAAAAATATCATTAAAAACCTTAAAACATGCTAAAACGTTTACGACAATCATCAACAAAAGTAAGGCATTTGGTTTGTCTGTAAATGACCGTACAGATTGGTGAAGTGTGTCATTTAGGGTGTTGAACATTTTTATTCCATTTGCATATAAACAAAATAATATACTTTTTGGAATTTGTCATTTGGAAGGGCAAACAATTACACCATTTTCACATGTTATTCAAAACATATCAAATGTAATTCGTGTATTCCATTTGTAATTCACAACATATAATTTGCAATTCGAGAATTCCATTTGAAATTCATAACATATCAATTGTAATTCGAGAATTTCATTTGTAATTTATAGAAAACCTTTCGAAATTCGCAGAATTCCATTTGAAATTCATAAACTTCCATTTGAAATTCCTAGTATTTGCGTTTGAAATTCATAAAATTCCACTTGAAATTAATAAAATTCCATTTGAAATTTAAATAATTCCATTTGAAATTATTAACATTTGATTTGAAATACATAACATTCCATTTGTTTTTCATAACATTTAATTTTAAATTCGAAAAATATTATTGGTAACACAAAAGGAATATGTATTAATTTGAAATGAATTGTTATGAATTACAACTGAAATGTTATGAATTACAAGTGAAATGTTATGAATTTCAAATTGGATTCTTTGAATTTCAAATGGATTTCTTTGAATTTCAAATGAAACTCTACGAAATTCAAATTGAAATATTCGAATTACGAATGAAATTTTTTAAATTTCAAATGTAATTTTTTGAATTTCATACGAAAAGTTTAAAATTACAAATGAAATGTTGTAAATTACAAATTACATACTCGAATTACAAGTGAAATGTTATGAATTGCAAATTGAGTTTTCGAATTACAAATGAAATTATCGAATTGCAATTGAAAAGTTTTGAATAACATTTGAAAAAGATGTAGTTTTTATATTTTATATATAGGGTTTTTAATTACGAGAACAATTATTATGATCTAAGCAATCTATTCTCATTAAGCATGTTCGACTGCCAGTGGTGCCGTGTCGTACTATGGTTGCTATATCAAAACATCGACTACACCTTTTTCAAATGTTATTCAACACATTTCAATTGCAATTCGAGAATTTCATTCGTAATTCGAAAACTCAATTTGCAATTCATAACATTTCACTTGTAATTCGAGTATGTAATTTGTAATTCACAACGTTTCATTTGTAATTTTAAACTTTTCGTATGACATTCAAAAAAATCCATTTGAAATTTAAAAAATTTCATTTGTAATTCGAATATTTCAATTTGAATTTCGTAGAGTTTAATTTGAAATTAAAAGAAATCCATTTGAAATTCAAAGAATCAAATTTGAAATTCATAACATTTCAATTGTAAATCATAAATTTTCAGTTGTAATTCTTAACAATTCATTTCAAATTCATACATATTCCTTTTGTGTTACCAATAATATTTTTCGAATTTAAAATTAAATGTTATGAAAAACAAATGGAATGTTATGTATTTCAAATCAAATGTTAATAATTTCAAATGGAATTATTTAAATTTCAAATTGAAATTTTATTAATTTCAAGTGGAATTTTATTAATTTCAAACGCAATACTTGGAATTTCAAATGGAAGTTTATGAACTTCAAATGGAATTCTATGAATTTCGAAAGGTATTCTAGGAATTACAAATGAAATTCTCGAATTACAACTTATATGTTGTGAATTGCAAATGGAATTCTCGAATTGCAAATTATATGTTGTGAATTACAAATGGAATTCTCGAATTACATTTGATATGTTTTGAATAACATGTGTAAAAGGTGTAATATCGACATTTGTCAATTTTTTGTTTTTTTCTCTTCAAGAATCCGATTTGCTGAATTACAAATACTTCAGTGGAAAATTCGTCTAAAGAGTGTATGGATGCTATGTTTAAACAAGAACCTATTTTGAAAACTCGGTGGTTTTACCCTCCAATATCCTGGAATGCCAAATTATAGTCACTGCAATGGGAAAATGCGGCTAAAACCTTCAAAATAATAACAATGGCACGTTATCTCTGTATGGAAGTTATGTCAAATCAGGGACCTATATTGACATTTGTTGTATACATGTATGTCAAGATGTGATTTGACCTTACTTCCTTGAAAATGACGATGGTCATATGATATCCGACTTCTGTGACTGCTATTAAAGAATACGACTTGGAGAATATGTGGTTTCAACAAGGCGGTGCCGCACAACATGAGCGAATGCGGCATTACGAAACATTTTCGAAGACGCGTAATTTCTTGTCGTGGCGATATCAACTGGCCATCATTGACACCATTGAACTGTTTTTATAGAGCTGTGTAAAATACGTGTTCATGCAACTTTTGGGCATTTGAACCCAACATTTGTCATTTTGAACCGAATTTGCTGAAATTTGGTCAATGAGTTCTTATTGGCTACATTAATCCACACAAATGTCCTCGGTACCCTATGCCAAATTGCATTTCATTAGGGCAGATTAAGGATCGTTTTTGTGCAAAGGGTCAAAATGATGTAAATCGATTTAAATCATACTATTCATTATGCTACAATACAGAGCGCTGTTCAAAATTTAATCTCAATTGGACATAAGTTCATTATTTGCACAATTAACATAAAGTCAGTCGCAACCAAATGTTAAGCTACACTAACTTTAACACGTTGTACAAAATTTAGTGTCAATCGAACAAACAAAAAGAGTTTGATGCACCATACGCTGAAAATTGGACGATAATATATATGGCAGCTATACCTAAATCTGAACCGATTTTCATAAATTTCAATCGGGTTCGTCCTTGGGCCAAAAAACTGACCTCTGCCAAATTTCATCTAATTCGGATCATAAATGCTACCTGTACATGGACAGACGGACATAAATCGACTCAGAAATTGATTCTACGCATATTCTCAAAAGGAACCATGTGTCTATCTCGTCTCCTTTTGCCTGTTACAAATATTTGCACAAAGACATATTACCCCGTACTACAGTGTGGTGAAGTGTATAAAAAATCAAATACTTGCTTAGAATAATCTATATATATATATATATATATATATAAATGAATTGCTGTTCGTTAGTCTCGCTAAAACTCGAGAAAGGCTGAACTGATTTATCTGATCTTGGTCTTGAAATGTTCGTGGTGGTCCAGGTCCATCGCGAATATATATCAAAAACATATTATGAAGCACTTTTGGGTAAATTATGGGACAAATACAAGGATGGAAAATTAGAAGACATTCTGAATCGAGTTTGTTTCCATTCATAGAATTTCGATTCTAAGATCCATGCCATAGGAACATGTTGTTCCTTAAGGTACTTAAAATGTTGCTATATCAAATCAGGGGGTACCATTATATGCCTAATCGTAGTTAAATGTCATTCAACTTACAAACTCAAAACCTCTCATATATGCGATACCAAAATGTGTATCACAGAGAAAACTAATATAAGAAGACTTTTTGAATTGTGTTCATTGAAGACTTTTAGAATTGTTTTCATTGTAAAATTTTGACTACTAAACTCGAATGAGAACTACTAATTTTAAACCACCAATATAAAAAATATATAGAACTTTGACATTTTGCAAAATGCATAATAGGCATAATATCTAGTGTGAAGGATATGTCATCAAACCTCAATCAATAACATATCATATAGTCTCACAATGTTACCAATTCGTTTTACAAATACAATTAACTATATACAACATGAGAACCTCTAATAACAAGTAAAAACGTCGTTAGGTTCGACCGGGACTCAAAGTATCTAATTACTGTCAATTGGTTAAAAACGTGCCTA
Source organism: Musca vetustissima (assembly GCF_032173495.1). Lineage (NCBI taxonomy): Eukaryota > Metazoa > Arthropoda > Insecta > Diptera > Muscidae > Musca > Musca vetustissima. Next base: position 158,795 of record NW_026876074.1, read on the forward strand.
AACTCCCAAATATTTATGGTGGTACGGTTATGTGTGCAATATCTTAAAAAAAAATTAACCAATATTCATAATTTTTGGTAGAAAGATTTGCTACCATATGAGAACCCAAAATACTAAATTATATCCGAATTAGCCAAACACTCCCAAATACTGAATAATAGGGAGCAGAGGGCGAAGCCGATGTAAAATTCTCGGCGGCGGCGGCTAAGCATAAAAAAGTCGGCGGCGGCTAAAAGTCGACTGCAGCCGAAAGAAAATCGGCGGCGGCGGCTAAAGCAATATACGGCCGGCGGCGGCTAAAAGTCGGCTACAGACGACGACTTTAACGTGAACAAATAATTTCGGTTGTTTTAATAACTGTCAATTCATTTAATTTAAAATAAAAATGAAAATATAAGTTTATATGCACATTTGTTGCTTATAGCACATTAAAAATTAATAAAAATACTTTAATTTGATAAAAATGGTTCGACGACTGCCTTGTTATCGTGAACAAACAATTGTTTCTTTACTGTTGCCGGATGCAGGCTGCTTCTCTTTGCATTTACACAATTCCCGGCATATGAAAATGCTTGCTCTGAAGATGCTGATGTGGCTGGAATTCCAAAGCACATATTTGCTACAGCAGCAACATTTGGAAAGATCTATAAAAAGTAAATGGTCAAAACGTAACCTGCTTAAAATAAGTTTAAGATGTGAATCTTTAACGTACTTGTTTGTTCTGTCGCCACCAATCTAGAGGCTCAACCGCCTCGACTTTCATTTCCAAATATTTTCTTATTTCTAACTCTACGTTATTTTGTACATTAGAAGGCGATGGTCCCATAAATTCCAACATTCTTTGACGACTAGCTGATATTTTCTGCAAGTAAAATATACGTTAGTTAAGTTTACCTTTACATTTATTAAAACATAATACCTGTTTTTTTGCATTTGGTTCAGTGCTCGTTGATGGCTCATTTAATAATGTGTCATCGATTTCCTTTAATTTTTCAATTTCTTCCATAATCAAGTTCTCCTTGGAAATTGGAGACAGAACATCATGCACAAGTTCCAAGGAGTTTGGCGATTGTTTGGGTATCTGTAGTATATATTTATCTAAAACAGGCCAGTTTTTTTGGCATGGGTTCATAAGCGCAGCTACAACATACATTCTATATACTTTGAATCGCTTCGTAAAGTTTTGCACAGCGAAATTGCATAAATTGATTGTTAGTTCAAAAGACGCTTTTTCTTCTTCTTTCTTCAATGAGGACATAATGGATTCCTGAAAATAAATACACGAAGATATCGTCGGATAATCTTGGCCTTGAAGGTGTTTTGTGGCGTCCTCAAAATTTTTTAAAAACGTGCCAAATTCCGTTATAATTTGCATTTCCATTGTCCCAATCACTAACAGTTCCTTTTTAGCTTTAACTAATGCTATATTTATAGTGGATATATTATTCGTATAGCTTTGAATCATTGCAAGCAGAGAGTTCCAACGTGTTGCAACGGAATTTTTCAAAGAGGTGTGGTGCTTGACGTTTAAAGTTGCTTCATATTGTTCAGTAAAATAGTCATCTCCATGTGGAAATTGTTCGCAACTATCCAAACTCTCCAAAATTATTTCAACCTCTGTAAATATTTTTACTAAATCGTTTTGTTCCTCCATATTTTGAATATTTGATATTTCTTCATAGCTATACATTAAGCTGCCATAAATTTTTTTTAATTTTGATATTATGTTATTAATATTTTCAAATGACTTGTTGTTTAGTATATCTTCCATCAAAAATCTGTGTAAAACATGAGCCATACAACCATATCTTGGTATATTTTTAATTTTTAAAGCTGAAACGATGTTGCTTCCACCATCAGTAACAGCACATATGTTTTTTTCCAACAGATTAAATTCACATAAAGCTTCTTCAATTTTTTCTACAACTGCTAGTCCAGTGTGAGGTCGTGGAAAGATCTCTGTCTTGAGCGTTACAATTTGCATTTGAAAATTTTGGCAGAAATGCACTTTTATGTTTATGTAAGACAAGTGCTTATGTTTATCTGACCACATATCCAATACAAGTGTAACATTTTCGGGCGACTCTTTAAGGCTTGTTTTTACGTGGTCCAAATATATGTTATAAACATCGTTTAAAGCCGTTGTAGCTATTGTCCTATCTGTGGGGAATATAGCCTTTGGGTTTAAGAAAGATACCAATTTCTTAAATCCTGGCCTTTCAACAATTTTAAACGGTTGCAAATCCCAACAGCACATTTCGGCGACCCGGCGAGCATTTTGTTGTTTGTTGTTACAACTTGTTGAGGATTTCAATGCATTTTGTGTCATTGTTGAACTTTTCAGGTTATTTAAAGATTTCACGTCCAAGTTATGTACAGCTCGTAGATGGTTCATATAATTTGTGGTTGATGTTGATTTTCCAAAACTAAAATCATAAACAATTACACACATGCGAATGGAAAAAATTAGAAATTCTTACCTTTTTAAATTGGTCTTTTCATCCAAACACAATTTGCAAAATTTATATTTTTGAAGTATATGCCTCTTTTTAAAATAGAGATCACCAAAATATTTCCAACACAATGATATACCACCTTCATTTACAACAACCTTTGCCAAATTTTTAAATTCATTTTTCTTTTTAAAAAGATCTTCATATTGAGATACATCTGCATATTGAGAAATATTGATTTCAGTATCAACAGATTCGTCAGAATCGGATTCTGATTTAGTCAAAACTGTTTGACCCTTTCGGTTAGCGGAAAAATAATTTTTAATATTCCTTTGGCACATTTTGCATTCTTTTCTTTGAACAAGCAAAAACACAACGAATCTTTGGCAAACAATATGGTTGCCACTCCATCAAAATTCGTAAGTTACAAAAGGTTGCCAAAGGTTTTGTGATAAAAAAAAAACAAATCTACAAAGACATAATACCCTTACCACTATGTGCTGTAGGGTATAATTAATATAAATAGCCTACACGTTTTTGCCTCTCGAAGACGAGTGCACAATGTAAATTATCGTCCAATAATGAGCATTATAATATGTTAATTTATCGATAAGATTAAAAGACATATTTATACAAATTTGCTGTATAAATTTATATTTTTCAACGGCTTAGCCGACTCAGTCGGCTAAAAATTTGAGCCGATGAGAGCCGCATACATCAGCGGCGGCTCAGATCACTTAAAAAAAGTCGGCGGCGGCTGCACGCCGACTGCGAGCCGATCGGCTTCGTGCTCTGATAGGGAGTACCGTAATATGGAGGCTATCATAAAAGGAAGCCGATATCGCCCTTTTTGGTAGGGAAATTCAAAGTACCAAATTATAGCCAAATGCCGAGTATTTGAATTGTAGTTATATGTGGGCTATCCCGATTAATATTCATACATTTCAGTAAATACGTTCGCAATACATTAAAGTCCTAAAATACCAAATTACAAAAAATTCGGTTGAATACCGTGTCCAACTCCCCCAGATGTATTCCATTTCATTACCAAACATCTAATCACATCGTGATTTCGACATAGATTTTTATTTATCAATAATATATACATATAATTTCTGGGGTCTCCAGTGTTTCAAAGGGAATGACGAATTTGATATACACTTTACCTTATAGTGAAATATATAAAAAGTTACTTAGCATTGGGCTACCGTTATGTGCAAGTCGTAAAAACATATTGGGAACGAATCTAATCCTAAATGAAAATTCCAATAATTTAAAACCATCCCATGCCATGACTTTTCCTCCACCGTGCTTCAGGTGCCACCTTTGAATTTATTTTCATCAGCAATAATGCTTAAGGCCGTATGGAAAGGTTGAATTTCGATTTGTCTGACACACGTTTCCAGTCGATCACTATACCACGTTTGTGCTCGTTGAAATATGTTTACCCTGGCTTTGCAGTTTGTTTCCGATAATACAGGTTTTTGTTTTTTTACTGCCGCTTTAATCAATATCAAGAAGGGCTCCTACCGGGGCCCCCGACTGACGGAGCTAATTTTGGTGTTAAAAAGTAATATTTTAAATTTTCGTTATCATTAGATTTGCGTCCACATTAATTAGAAGCGTTTTTTGACCTCTAATTTGATATTTTGAAACAACGCACTATAGGCGAAATTGCCATTTTAGCGGCAAAAAGTCATTTTTTCAACTTAACATTTTTCAAAAATTGTTGATGGGATTCAATACAGAACATATTGATAAGAAAAAATCGAAAAAAAAGTTTTTATTGTTGGCAACCCTTTTTATGTACAAACAGCTGTTAATGTTTACATTACTTTTAGCACGCGTTATGACAATTGAAGCAGCAATATTTTCTTAAAATTGAAAGCCGTTTTTTATAATATATTTTCTGATAAAATCTTGATAAATATGAATTTCAATACTCGAGTAGAGTATTTTCACTATATAAAAATATTCTCTGCTAAATGTTTGTATTTCGGACATATTTTGGTGTTTTGTGTGTGTATTTTTTGTGAAATTTTTAAAAGTTTTATCGTTTTCCGTGGAGTAAAACTAAAAATGCAACAAAGTGTTACAAGAACTATTTACATGTGATTGTTCGTAGAAAACCCTAATTTTATCTCATGCTAAAATTGTCTGCTAATAAACGAATTATTAACATCATTGCAGAAAAACTCAGGGTAAAAAATTACATAAAAAGTAATATTCCATACGAAATAGACAGTAAATTAAGAAAATTAATATGAATTAGAGCTTGGAATGTGTATATTTTTTTTAACTAAAATGGAAAGGACTTTCAGAAGCGAGAAAGTATTTAGAAGTACCTTTATATGAAGTATTGTGTAGAATGGATGTTGGATAATTGCTCGATTGTTTTTTACGGTTCTGACGGTTCAACATGCCACAATTTAGTTAAACAAATATTTTTAGAAAATACTTTATATAGTTTCGATCCATCCCTACTAGTGACAGCAGTCATTTCAAGAAATTTTAATTCAAAATTTAAACTTACAGCCAACTTGGTTAAAAACGTGCCCAAACGTCCCTTAATACCAAAATTTCGGATGTACCGTTACATGGGGACTACTTTAAAAAGTGACCAATATCGATAGTTTCTAGTTGGAAGATTTGCTACCCAATTAAAGCCTTAAATACATAAAGACAGTCAATATGTTTAAAGAAAATGGACAAAACCCCAAAATTTCCGAATAATGGATTATACCGTTATATTGGGGCTACCCGAAAAAATGGTCCAATATTGATCATTTTTGGTAGGGAGATTTTCTATACAATGAGAACCCAAAATACCAAATTACAGCCAATTCGGTTGAAAAACGAACCCAACATCGTCAAAATACCCAACACGCTGGGGGCGTGGCCCGAACATTTTTTCATAAATCACCTCTTCTAACATAAGTATTCTACACCCCAAATTTGGTGAAGCTAGCATGTCGGGATATCGGAACGCATTTGTGTACCCTTATGGCCACTAATTGGCGCACTTTATTATTATTAGACATTTATTTGAAAACTTTGCAGAATATTTTTAGTAAATGCGATTTAAATACTGTAACATAGCGGTTGAGGTTTAGATATGGTTCTCATATATAATTTTATCCGACTTTTTTATAATTGACACGCCAAATTTCCAATATCTTCTGTATGGACTGATGGAACTCGCTTCATATATAAAAGGGGTTATATATGCTACGCCTACTTCCTATGGTGACTATCTCATTGTCAATTGTCTGCTTGTAGGTTGTTTATATGGGAAAATTAAAAACAAGAACCATTTACGTACCGATGTAAAAATTATGAACCGAAAATGGGTCACATAGCGCTTTATATATCCATCCAATGATGGATATATATGCAGCCACTTTGGCGGAAATGTTTCTGCAATCTTAAAAGTATTAAGGTGATATTTAAAGATTAACATCTTTGAGTTACATAACCAAATTTCGTTAGCGTTTCTCTGCAATTACTACGAAGTTTAGTTACGTTGTCTTTTACGACACAATTATATGTTTTACTATTCCTCTTCACATATTTCTTATGTTCCATTGTTAGAACAAGAAGATAGAGCAGGAAGTTAAACGGTATTATCATGGTTATTTGTTTCTTTGTTTTTGGCACGAAATTCTTCAAATCGTTTTTGTATTGTAAATCAGAAATGTTGTGAATCTTCACTGAACAACAATCACAATTACATTTGATGAACTGGCTTTTACAGTGAGATTCATAAGTGACAATCACGTTTATACAAAATCGATTTATGCAAATTAAGCAAATAATCTTGATTATCCATCAAAATTAAAAACAATCTTATTGAATAAATAATCCATGAAAATTGAGAAAGAATATACAAATTTGTGAATTCATTTGTTTAGCATGTTAATGACTGTCACTGTATTCACTTGTGACAACTTTGCTGCCTTTTCGTGTGACATGTACAAAACACAATTTGACATTGGTTTACTATGATTTCATTTTCGCAAAAAATGAAGATTTCTTTCCGATGTACATAGATTTGAACATACACATATAAAACGAATAAAGTCGATAGACAGTGGCACAAATGTTGTGCCGCCCGCTCATATTTCTCTGTGCATGCGTTTTACAAGATGTATTCAAGCGCAACAGGATATGGATGTATAGATGGAAAATGTACAGGATATATTAAGGAGGGTACCTTGATATTTTATCTAAACAAGAAGTTGTCATTGCATTGTTTGATTTTGGTCCTCGTTTTCGAATAACGGTCTCTAAATTGTACTTCTGTCTGCTGGTTGGGATTTCGTCCAATGATTTTTCCCATACCGGGTGACGAATCTTTGAATTCTTGTTATGACAGAAAAATCATACCGTTGTCGATTTATTCTTCGATTGGTTTTTTTTTATTATTTTCATATGTATGTATAACAATTAGTCATGATCTTGACTTTTTCACATTGTACCCATTTGAATAAATGCTCGATGACTTTTTCCCAACAAATATCGTAGATAAATGCATGCATATCTCACAATGTTGTAAACTCCAGAACATCATCGACATTTGCTTCAAGCTTCAAATTTGAAAAGAACGACTGAAGAAGATTCCTTTGTCGTTGATGCTGCTAACAATGATGGCAATGTCGATGACGAGTTTGACAACGAACAATCAACCCACAATCTGTTAAACCCAAGCAGCAGCAGACGTATTAGAAGAACAGCAGATTTAGTGCTAAAGAAATGTTTTGATTTTTCTTTTGGTTGGTGGATTCGCCTGGGCGTTTGGTTTTTTGAACTATTCATTTTCTTGGCGTTTCTCGTTCACTTTTTTTTTGGAACAAATCGATATTTGTCCTTTTTCAAATACTTTTTTTTTTGAGAATTGTTAAAGGACAAATATTAGGAAATTTGAATGTACGAATAAGAAATGATGAATTCGTAAGTCATTTGACTATTTTCTTTTGGTATGCGAAAAAGAAGAATGAGAACTATATTTAAAAAACGATTCCCAATTTTGTTTATGTGAGAATTTCAAAATATTCACGTCTTAAATTCATAATTAATATTAAATACTATTCAAAGGAAAGGACCCTAAATGTTCTAATTTTAACGATGAATCAAATATAAAACTGATAAAGCAAAATCGTCATGTGTCATGTCCTGAGATGGAGACATCTTTGGGTATTTTTTAATATAGGCTTTGCATGAACACCTGGCCGTAAGAAATGATTTTTCTCTTTCAATACCGCATAATTTACAATTCGCTTAAAAAATGCTCGTATCGATTGGTAATTTTGAAAAAATAGGATCGCTATGCCTCCAATTATGTTTATGATATCGTCACAAGTGTCTGTGGGTATGAGCCCGAAACAACAAATTGTGTCATCGTTTTTTACAAATTCAACCGATACCTCTGTGACTAAATGGACCGAATATGGACTAGATCGGATTATGTTTTGCTAATGCTTCCATATAATAATAAGCCCAGTATTTTTAGAATTCTAATTTACCGTAGCTTGATTCAAAGTGGCAAGAAATATATTCATTAAAAAAAATTCCTAAAAAATTAAATATTCAAGTAACTCAAATCAAAGTTGAAGTGCGTTAAATTTTTTTCCAGATATAACAAAAAAAATATATATAATTCAATCACATTTGAAACTGAGTTCTATAGTACAGAATAATCTTTTAAGCCAGCTTAATGATCGAAGTTTTGGCATGAAAAGGAAAGCCAGGAGAAAAATCTACGCACCCACCATTATGCGACGCGTTTCGTATAATGGTATGTTAAGCGCCTCATCAGGGATTTTGTGCAATGTGGCTTTACAAAGGTCGTTTGCTGATAATTTTGATTTACAGTGAGTCACAGTCAAAAGTAGCCGCGTGTTAATTAATTAATATAATGTTATTCTTTTTTATATGAGAACACTAGCTACGTTGTTAGCGAATCTTTTTATTGTTAAAATAAATAAACCATAATTTAGCTACTCAATATATTTTTGGATTAAATATAAATTTGAAACATTTTTATTGTACGTTTAATATCTTAATTTTTTTAAGAAAATCTCAGATGCTTGTTGCCTTTATCCTACTTAATCGAGTACAACTTACTTATTTTTATATTTTCCAAAAGTGTACTATTTTCTCGATTCTCCCGATGGATCAATGTAAATAGTACCATAATACGTTTCTTTAAACTTTTTTGTTCCTTTAATACTAATGGTAAATCATGTAGTACATTTTAGTACTTGTAAAATATTGCAAAATTTAGTATTTCTGGTGCGTTACAAAATCCTCAATGCAAAAAATTGCAGTATAATATATTTCCAGTATGGTCGAAAACATCATTGGAAATATATATCAGTACTATTATTTTAGAAATGTTTTGAAACATTTTCCTTTAAAAGTGCCAACACTTTAGTACTTGTGGTGTTCAGCGGCGTACCGCCATATACAATGTTTTGTTCTTTTTAGTACATTTTAGAACTCATTTCTGCAAAATATTTATGTATAAAGGTTTATTGTCATAGTTCCAGATAAGTATTTAATAACAGGGCCTATCTTTGTCCGTGCTGCCGTACACAGTATTTAGAACTTGTATTCCATTCGTATTCTATTTGTTTATAATATACATAATTACATACCGAATTTCAGAATTATACTTTTTCCCATAAAGTGCAATAATTTGTATTTTTGGTGATATTTAGTTCGAATTTTCAAAAAACCAAGCCTCTTATTTGCACTAAGAGTTGGACATTTTTGTACTCTAAATTTACATTTATATTTTTTACCATTGACTGCGGTACAAATATTAGTACAATTTTCCAAAGAAATATTTATGCGTATCGCTTTATTTGTAATAATTAAGTTACAAACAATTTCAGATTTCAATCTTTAACTTTTGCATTATAATTTAATATTTTGTACCATTTTAGTACTAATTTCAAAAATATATTACTGTATAGCATAGTATTTGTAATAGTTAAATCTATTTGCAATTGAAATTTAGTACATTATACTACAGTATTTAGTACTAATTTCAAAAGAATTATGCATATCGTTCTATTTGCAATAGAAATTTAGTATGTAATTTCTGATTCCTATTTCTACCAGTTGCATTTTATTTTATTATTTAGTACTAATTTATATTATTTGTAGGGTAAACGCACCTAATTTCGGCATGTATATCTGTTTTATATAACTTCAAATAACTAAAAAATTCTATAACTAAATATGAAAAATACCTTTAATAATCTTCAATGACACTGCTATATATCTTTGTGTAAAATTTAATCGAGCTAAGTTCATTTATTTAGTCAAAAATTGGCATTTGGTCAATGAGGTTTGTCAACACTAGCGATAATTCATGTTTCTTAAAAAAAAAAATAGTGGGCATGACGATTTCAAAAGACTTGTTACTATATTCAAATTATATTTTTTTCACAAGGATCTTCTTCATAATTGCAAATAACATAGAGTAGAACACTTCAGAATTTAAAAACAATAAAAAATCAGTAAAAACAAATGAATATGCGTTAAGTTCGGCCGGGCCGAACTTTGGATACCCTCCACCATAGATATACTGACAGGTACTAGAAATGAAAATATAGGGAACATACCAAAAAGTGGACCTATACCGACATTTCTATGTAAACTATAATAAAAATTTCAGAAATTTTTAATGGATAATTATACCCTCAGCCTTATGGCTAATGAGGGTATATACAATTTACACCGTGAAAATGTGCCTCATCGAAGTATTGGTTCTAGACCCCATGTTTCTTTGGACCAAATCCGTTTCAGAAAATTTACATTTCATCCAAACTTTGCCAATCTTATTATTTTTTCCAAACTTAGTTCAAATTCGAAGATAGGGAATATCGGTCCACTCCTTCTGGTACTTCCCACACAGGGGCTAGGTTTAAATACGGGTTATAGTTCATATATAGTTCATTATCGAACCTTATGTTCTAGTTTTTTATCTCGATATCCTCCACAGGTGATATATTACAACAGAGTTTTAGAACCAAACCCAAAACGCGGAACAAATTTCATAACTATTTTAATATAAAAAAGGGGTTATATGGGGACTACCCCAAAAAGGGGGTACATATTAAAAATTTTTTATAGAGAAATTTGTTACCATATTCGACTACAAAATACCAAATTTCAGCGAATTCGGTTGAAAAACGTGCTCAAGAACCCCAAAATAGCGAAAATTGGGGGCTACCAGAAAAATTGGACCTATATTTATAATTTTTGATGGAAATATTTGGCACCCAAAAGGAACCAAATGTACCAAATTTCAGCGAAATCGGTTGAAAAACGCGCTCAAGAACCCCAAAATACCGAAATTTGGGGGGTACCCTTATATGGGGGCTATCCGAAAATATGGACCTATATTCATAATTTTTTGTGGAGAGATTTGGTACCTATTGAGAACTCAAAATACTAAATTACAGCTAATTCGGCGGAAAAATACGTTAAAACCCCCAAAATACTGAAAATTAGGAGGTACCGTTATATGGGGGCTACCAAAAAAAGTGCCTATATTTATAATTTTTTTGGAGACATTGAGTACCCAATAAGAACCCAATGTACCAAATTTCAGCGAATTCGGTTGAAAAACGCGCTCAAGAACCCCAAAATACCGAAAATATGGGGGGTACCCTTATATGGGAGCTATGCCTAAACGTGGACCGATAAAGCCCATCTTCGAACATGACCTGCCTGCAGACAAAAGACGACTCTATGCAAAATTTTGGCGATCTATCTCAATTCGTTTAGACGCTAGAGTGATTACAACAGACAGACGGTGATTACAACAGATCAAGAATATATATACTTTATAGGGTCGGAAATGATTATTTCGATGCGTTACAAACGGAAAAACAAAACTAATATACCCTCCATACTATGGTGGAGGGTATAAAAATAAAAAATTAAGGTTTTCCTATAGTCGGCATATGGGTGAATAATAAGCACCTTTTCGATCATTTTGGCTCAAAATGGAAAAAAATGTTATATAAGTCCTCTAAATAACGATTATCTTATAAAAAATTATTTTTTAGTGTTTTGTATAATAGAAGACACGAATTTAATCTCAAATTCTTTTAACATCTGAAATGTCTTATTTGGTCATGCCGAGAATTGGATAACTGGTTCCCAATGTCGGTACAATGTTTTATAATTGTAATATTTTAATAAATAATATTATTTTATATAACTTTTTCAATACAACACTGATGGAAACGTCCCATAGTAATAATTTATTATTGCAAATAGCAGAAAAATCAATTGAATATATAATTTTTGTTTAAGTAAAATGTGACATGTTGACTATTGGAACATAACATGCCGACAATTTGAAAAATGTGCCGACTATTGGCACAAAGGCACTATTTTACATAATTATTAATTTAATTTACTTTAATACAAGTTAGTTAAACAAATTTGTATTCCATCGGGGAGTAAATAAAATTTCTAAACAGATGTACCTAAATACAATATCGTGTAAAAGATGCACTTGGAATGGTGAAACGTTTAAAAAGCGAAAATTCTTAAAGTGCCGACTATTGGTGCACTTACCCTATTGGGGCCCAAAACCGAAAAGCAAATTTAACTTTTTTGGGTCGAATGGACCAAGTAAGGTAAGGCATAGTGTCGTGAATAAAGTCGTGGACCCTAATGAGAGAGCATTATATCGTCTTAATTTCCATTTGCTTTGAAAGCATTCCCTCTCAAATATACCGATTGTGGGCATCTTTTAATCGTGACACACTAATATTTATATGATATTGATTTGCATTTTTCATATCAAACGGAGTTGAAACCACACATTTATCATCTTGTGAGCCAATTTTTAAGGATTGACTGTATATAACAGATGTTTTTTGAGTTAACAGCAGGGGATAAAGCGATAAAACATACAAAGAAAACATATATTTGGTATGAGGGTTGCAATGTGAAGTATTATGGTGATAATATGTATTGGCAACTTGTTATGTGTTGTAACTGACATGTTGTCAGTGTATATTTGTGGCATGACACAGCAACCAAAAGCTCAATAACCAACTCATGAAATGATAACAGTCAGAAACCATGAAAGCGATTTAAATTATCGGTTATGCAACTGCCAAGAGGATTTAGCGGTGTATATAATGCTATAAATGGATTAATTATTAGGATAACGGATTAGTTTTGTGATATAATATAATAAAAATGTTTACGGCATATTAAAAGAGAGATGTTATACGAAGCTTTGATATAAAAAAATATTCTTTGTAAGGTAACTTAAATTTAAATCAAAATAAATTTATATTTTGTTCTCCCCTCCTGTTTTCCAGTAATTTTCCTTATTTTTCATTTATACCCTGATATTAGACTACCACAGTCCTAACTAAATTGCACACACCATATGTTTCATTACGGCATATTTGCTTTATGAATACTTTATTAAATGTATTTTTAAACTATTTAATTGTTTTTCTTTGGCAAATTTTCGGCATCGGTTTAGTTTTGGTTTCTATTTTTTGTACAACAACTGTAAGTTTGTTGAGTGCAACTAAAGTTTTATTTAGTCTAAATAATTTGAATATTTATTTACATAGCCTGGCAGTTGTTATGGCAATAGGAAATGACGGATTTGTAATTTGAAATGTAAAGACTGGGGCCTTTTTTATGAAACTTCTATATATCAATATATGTCATACGTCTAGCACTTTCAAAAATATTGCAAAAAAAAAAAAAAAAAAACTTTGTCGAAACATGGGCCCATATTTTTCTGCAACGACGTTGTTTCTTGGGCTGGAAAATGCGCTTGAGCCCACATAAATATTGCCTGTGGAGCTATATTTACCCAACAAGATCATGAAGGGCTAAATTACAGTCACACCTACGCAAGGCAATTAAAATAGTTAAAATGTGTCGGGACCTTCACGTATGGGAATATCAAATTACAAATAATTCGGTTGGAAATCGGACATAAATTAATTTATGGAACTTAATATGGGGCTAAGGTCAAAGGACCTTTATTGATCATTTCTGCATATTTGTTACTCACCCTCCGAGAATTCATAATGGGAAAATTTTTTGAATGGCAAATGCGGCTGAATAGAAAACCCTTTCGGCAAATTCCCCAGATTAACCCCCAGCTTAGATGAATATGAATATTTACTACGAGGGCGACTATATATATATTAGGTTAGGAAAAATTCATTATGAAAATGTCGATAAAATCGTAGAAATGGTCGAAGTTGACCGGCATGTTAACAGTCGTAACATCGCCCAGGAGCAAAAAATCCACAATAAAACTGTTTTAAATCATTTACACAAAGCTGGATTCAAAAATAAGTTCGATGTTTGGGTGCCTCACCAATTAACAGAAAAAATAGGATGAATCGAATTTCCAGCTGCGAAGCCTTGGCCAAATGGAATGAGGTAGACCCGTTTCTTAGACGGATGGTGACGGGAGATGAGAAATGGATCACATACGATAACCCTGTGCGAAAACGATCGTGGCCAAAGAGCGGGAAGCACCTCAAACGGTGGCCAAACCAGGACTAACGGGGGAAGGGGATTATTTATTATGAGTTGCTTCCATATGGCCAGACGCTAAATTCTGATCTCTATTGTCAACAATTGGGCCGTTTGAAGATAGCAATTGACCAGAAACGGCCAGAATTGGCCAACAGGAGTGGTGTCGTGTTCCACCAGGACAACGCTAGGACATACACATTTAAAATAGTCTTATAGTTTTCTCCAACATGATTTATGTAATTTTTCATCCGCTCTATGCATTTGTCGAAGTCCGTTTTCCACTCCGATGTCTCCACCCCCAAAACATGGTTCTTAAATTCTTCCACAACATCTTCTGTCGACGAAAATCGTTGACCATTCTTTTTTATCTTCATTGGGTGCCAATTATTAATCAATAGACACTTGTTGGAGCTGCTGTGTGGAAGATCCCATTGCTATCCTGTACAATAGTTCGTTTTTCGAATTTCTCCAATGAATTCAGGCAATATATTTTGGAAGATCTTTTTTTTTAAGTGGGTTATGGTCACATTGATTACTTTATAGTCTTCTCTGCCTTTCCCGAAAGTAATCTATGTGACCATATCCCACTTTAAAAAAAGAAAGGGATCAAGCTGGCTTACCTAAAAAAGTAAACAAACACATCCCTACAAACAAATGCCACACAGAATCTAAAAATAGACGACAGCACAGTCATTTGAATGGTCATCGCATAACAGCGATACCAACAAACATGTTATGTTGATGCTCTGCAAAGTAGAGAAGCATAACAGTGGAGTTATGGCATGGTTACATGTTCCGCCACAACATTTTCTGAGACTTTTAGATAATTCTCAAACAGATCGTACTCCAAAAGTACTTAGGCTTGACGTTGTGGATGTAACAAAATTGGGGAAGAAGTGTTTTTTGTTTAGTGGAGTGATACATTACTCCCTGGGACAATATCCCAAGCAAAAAACTAAGAGAACTGATGAGGATTTGTGGCGAAATCTGAAACTATAGTCTTCTCTGCCCTTCCCGAAAGTAATCAATGTGATCATAACCCACTTAAAAAAAGAAATACAAATCTTGTTGTTTTTTATTTTTAAAACAACCTGGCTTACCTAAAAAAGATAATTGTATATATATGGACCTGAGCTTTGATATAGTCCACACATGAAGGCATAGTAGTATTATGGCATAGTAGTATTATGGTATTTAAACCATTGTAAACAACAGAAAACATGGTCGTACGTCAAACTCTTCTGTCTACGTTTATCCTTCACCTCCCACTTACGTACTGCAATTATGTTTATTAAATTGAGGCCCTCTTTCTAAAACATTACAACCCCTCACTATGTTCTTCATGACTTTTTATATAAATATGTTTGTTGATAGTTGAAAAATTGCACTTGTCAAAAGTAGCAAAAAATTACAACAACAACAACAGGATTGACGTTGTGAAATATGTTGGTAAAAACAAACTTCAACATTATCAAAACACATTGCATCTCAAAACAACCACAGCAAATGAAAAATGTGTAATTTTTAACACAACACACACGCAGGCAAACATACACATACATCTACGTTATTACATTAAACACCATAGCACACTCATACGGATACATTAACTTGATACAACTTCTGTGATTCCCGCAGGAACAAAACAAAAAACGATTTATGTTTAGAATTTTCATATTTTATATAACTTTATATGTATATACTTGAATATATTTGATTCGACAACGGATGTATGTTTAGACACTATGATAGAATATTAGCTTCCGTTTCGATAACAAAAACAAAATTGGTTTCGTTTTTATAGTCAATTAAAATGAATATTTCGCTATGTAAACAAATAGAAGAGATAATATACACATGTACGTTGGTAGTTCTTTAATTTTTATTACTGTATACAAATATTAGCAACAGCAATCAGAACAATTGTTGATGTTGTTGCTATTAATGAAAATCTTGCAATTATGTTGCACAAATCAACTGCGTAAACATTTAATAGAAAATATTTGAACAAGTTTTCTTGGCATAATGAAAACATAGATTTTTGCAAATAGTTGAGATGAGATAGATGATAAGGGGTATTCAGCTTTGTGAAACGACAATAAATTCGGCCTAGCTGAAGTTCATAAAGACACACCATATATATATATATATATATATATATATTATTTATATTATCTATATGACTGAAGTGACTGACTGATCATCAACGCCCAGACGAAACGGCTAAAGCTAGAGACTTGAAATTCGGCATGTAGGTCGGGTTTGGTCCGTAGGCGTGTGATAAGGCGGGGTTTTGGAAATTCGTACTAAAAGGTACTTGAAAGTACTAAAAACTGAATTGCGCAGGAATGGTTAGACATGAATGTCTGAAATTTGGTACGTAGCTTTTTGGAAATTCGTTTTTTGAAATTCGTACTAAAAGGTACTAAAAAGTACTAAAAACTGAATTGCGCAGGAATGGTTAGACACGAAAGTCTGAATTTTGGTACGTAGCTTTGTCTATGACAAGCGAACTGGAATGCACTGAAAGAAAAAAATTCATCAATATGATGATTTTGGGCATTACTTTGATGAAATGTTTCTTCGATTTTGAGCTTACAACGCGTTTCATCATTATAATGAAGAATTTTACATCAAATTTTCATCAAAAATATTTATCAATTTAATGAAATAATGTCATCATATTGAAGAAAAAGTTCATTTAATTGATGTATTATTTCTTCCTTTCGATGAAAAAATATACTCAAATTGATGTTCTATTATCTCTATATAATGAATATTCTGCATCATTCCAATAAAAGGTATTCATCAAACTTACGTAATTTATTCATTAAAATTACATAACTTCAATGAATAAACTGCATCAAACTAATGTATAATTTACATTTAATCAATGAAGCCCTAACATCGAACTGAATTTTGTTTTCCGCTTTAGAAACGCCGTTCTAAATTTTACAAAATTCAATATAAATACAAATATTTTAGGCATTTAGGAAATATTTTTTATTAAAAAACTTAAAAAATAATTCATTACGGGTTTTACAATGAATATAGATTTCAATATTTCCTTAGAATAATGAATTAATAAATAAATGTGATAAAATTTAAAAATGTACATAAGCGTTTGAATTATATTCAAATACAAAATTAAATATTAAATGTAGATAATTTATATATAAATCAGTTCTCGGTATAATTTAAATCGCTTAAAATATTTAGTATTTTTGAAAAATTTTTTGTGTGAGCTGATTTCATGTCATAGAAGTACTCTTGAACAAAGATCCAGAACTGATTGGATGCTCCGGGAAATTCTTAATTAAATAAGAAAAAGCTTTTGAAGCAAGTATCTAGTGCTCGCTGGAAATCTACAAAATGTAGCAATGCATGGTCTAAATAAACATAGAAATTGTAGTCATTATCTTCTAAATTGTCATCTCCAACAACAAAAATAAAAGGTTGAATATTCTCATTTCTCTTTTCTAAGAAATTTAAGTGGTTGTCTACTTCTTGGATACTTCGTGCGAGGAATATTGACGATTCTTGGGAGTCTTTTATGGTGTATTTCCCATACGTTTTCTTTCCATCTTTATCTTTACGGAGGTATTTTGATGTTGGATATAAGTAGCCGTGTAGACACCAAGTCAAGCGCATCATAAATAAAGACATGTTTGAAGCTACAAAATTAAATAAAAATATTAGTTATTTAATGATATGCATCTAATGAAAATTGATTCGTAACAAACCTGCGTCTGATGGATCAATTCTATCGAAAACTGATTTAATTCCAGCATCTTTAATGTATTTTTCCTTCTTAATCACATTATACACCGTAATAAGTTTAGTTTCCCATTCGAATATTGGTGTGTAGTCTTTATGCAGCACTCCGAAGTCCATGTTAATCTAAACGGAATATCAACACACACATGTAGAAAGAATATTAAATTAAGATGGACATATAAATTAAGATACTTACCAACTTTACTCCAAGACCCTCTTTATACTGTGGCCAGGTTTTAAATATATCCTTAAGGTTATCGTGCTCATCAAAAATTTGACGTATTCGGTAATTTGCGCATGACTGCCACATTTTTAAAAATTGTTCTTGGTCGACATTATCGTATTTTAAACTATGAATTATTTCTTTGGCGTTTTCTTCAGAAACTATAATAAAAACCCAAATTTACTACATTTGTATAAATCATAACGTTTTTTTCGAATAATTTACCGATATAATCTGCAGGTTTGGATGCCTTAGGTGAATTGACATCTCTATCTTTCTGATAAATGTGATTTCTTTTCATATTGTTGTATTTTACATATAGCTTTCCACGTCTGTCGGTGCGGTAAGAATGGAGTTTCTCATTGGGAAACATTTCTATTATTTGTTTTTCCAAATTATAGCTTTCTTGTAAAGACATGCGCAACTCATTTGCATGAAAATAACTAGCTATTGTTGTAATTATTAAATTTCGTTGATCTTCATTTATATGTTCGTATTTTTTATATGTCTCTAAAATTCTTTTGCCAATTTTATTTTGGTTCAAAATTGTCGTCAGTTTTACACAGGTATTGGAGTCAAAGCGTTCTTTCAGAGGTTCTTGAGATAAAGTAATAGAAGAACAGCTAGATTTCCGTGAGATAGACGAAATATTGGCCACGTCTGAGTAATATTCGTTTTCAATAGGTTTTCCGATTTCTTCTCTCCATTTATTAATATTAAACTCAAAAACTATTTTGTCTCCTAATTTAAATCTTCGTGTGAGTTCCTCTAAATGTTTTCTGTTAATTATTTGTAAGACATCAATCGTTATATTTTCATCTGGAAAATACATTAAATAAATAAGCTTTAATTTTAAGTTATATTATATATTACCTTTTAAGTTGGAAAGTAAATGTAGTAAGTTCCATTTTTTGAGTAGAATTTCTAATTGATGTTCAATAGCTGCCATTTTTATATATATTAATATAACTCTTTTATTCTTATCATATATTTTCCTGTATGGGTTTTTATGGCTGTTGTTGGATGTCCAATAAGATTTTTGATATTGACCGCAAAGGCTCCCTCTACTTTGTTGACGTGTATCTCAAAAGCTCTATAATGGCTACAATAAACAACGTCTTTAAATCGTTCACCAAATATATAAATATGGTTATCCAAACAAAATACATTTATAATTCTATAAATATTATAGTCAATTTCGCATTCAGCAACGAAAAGATCCTTTTTGTATACAATGTTTTGTAATATAACCTTATTATAAAAATATAACTGTCTTTTAGGTATTTTAAGTTGAGCACATATATCATCATTTAATTCACACACGGTTAAATCTTTTTGTAAAACAACAAGATTATTGCTTGTAGACGAGTTTAGCAAAAAGTTTGAAAAAGTGAACTGATATTTTTTCTCTAATGAAAAACATATGTTTTTTCGTGAAGTTATAGCATGTGTGTACAACTTAAAACTGCGGTGTTTAGACTCAAATTGGAAACTCCAGAACTTCCGCACAGGTCCGCATTTTCTTATTATTTCCGGATAGTGAACTAACAAATGATATTTTGGTTTCAAATTAGTTTTAAAAAGCCTAATGAAATCTTTATTATGTTTTTCAATTAGATTTTCTAAAGAACTTATAGAAAACTCCGTAACCGAAAATTTGAGAATTTTTTCTACAATTTGTATAAGTGTTAAAATAAATATCCACACCTCATCATCGTCTGGAATCATATCACCAACAATTAATGGAAAATATAAT
Source organism: Musca vetustissima (assembly GCF_032173495.1). Taxonomy (NCBI): domain Eukaryota; kingdom Metazoa; phylum Arthropoda; class Insecta; order Diptera; family Muscidae; genus Musca; species Musca vetustissima. Next base: position 178,554 of record NW_026876074.1, read on the forward strand.
AAAAACGTCATCATTTCCTTTGCTGACATTTTTAAATGGCGATTTTTGAGATGAGTTATAGTAATTTTGGGCGAAATATTTCCTATTTCAAGTTCCCCGTAATCGAACTTTTGTTTTCGAGCATTAAGGGTTTTCAAAGAGAAATATTTCTTGGTATTTGTGAAATAAAGTATGGCAAAAGACAAATCATAATGACAAATTCCTTCGAAAACGTCGTGCATTGCATCTACGCTCAAGTTGTCAACAACATGGAAAGACGGAATTTTGTTAAATACACATTCGCTTACGATGCCAGTCTTAGATGGATCCCCGGTATTTACGTCAAGCCTATAATTTGCATATGTCCTCTTAAGACTTGGAATAGCGGACGTTGTTACGTTACTCATATTTTTGTCAATTCTGCATAATCGGCAAAATGTACCACTAAATGATTTTCTGTAGCCTAATATGGTGTTAAGACCTAAATTATCACCAATAATTAAACAAGGCAAAAAGTGAGGATTATACACTTTACCGTTGTTTAAATCGATTTCAATGCCTGCCACTTCTAGATCTATTAACTGGTTAACAAGTGGTAACAAACACTTGTCGATTCCATGTACTTGCAAGTCACTACTTTTAATTGATGCCGCTAAAAATATATGGTCCAATTTGGTATCTTCATTTGGTAAAACAGGAAAAGAGAAGTAAAAGTTTGTTACGGTATGAGTTGTGGAATGTGCACCCAAAGGATTGTTTAATTCTATATCGTCGGAATATAGAAAGTAAGGAATTACAAGTTGGTTGGGATACATAGCGGCCTTCTTTTTCCACATATCTCCTTGCACGATTTTGGTAAATTGCGAAGATTTGTTTAAAGATTCCATATGATCAATCATTTTTAACAATAAGTTATCTTTTTGAAGAATTTTTTTGAAAGAATGTCTTAGGGAAAGCGTTGCCATTGTGGTCTCTTTTTCAGCGAAAGTTATATTGCCTTTTTTGTGAATGAGCTCGCCGCTTTTGTCAATGACAGAAATGTTTAAATCTTCACACAAATCTCTTTTTTTAAGTTCTTTAGTTAATAAGTACTCAGATTTTATTGAATTCAAAACTTCATTGCAACAACGAATAGTTTTAAATAATTCCTGCTTTGAATCCAAATCTAATTTGCCAGCAAATTTTTTGAAAACGTCTAGAAGTGGTAAAATTACAAGATTGTATTGAGAAGTCTGAATATTTTCAGCGTCCTTTCGACTTAAGTTATTTATGGAATACAAACCAGTCTGAAACTTTAAATTATTTTCAAAAAGATTTTCTATTACTGGTACTTCATCGAATGTTCCAGAATCAGAAGTCTCTTCACAGTGGCTCTCGATGCATACCTCTTTAGGTACATATTTTTTGTGTAGTATATTTTTTTCCAAATTCCTAAAATCACTTTGACTTGGTAATTTTTTCGTGGAGCCGCAATGTTTTTCCACAAATATTTCTCTGTGAACTTTTGTAAGATGCCTTTTAAAGGAACTTTTAGTTGTGAATGCGCTGTTACATATCGTACACCTGAATGTATCACTATTTTGGAAACCATGAAATGTTTGCAAATGCCACAAATATTTTTCTATATTACTAAAATTTTTAGAACATATAAAACACTCCATTTTAACTTACAACACTTCTATTAGCTCCAATGCACAAAAATATTACAAACACTTTTATCAACGTCTGATCACAATAAATGTCACTTTACAAATGATATTTTCTTATTATTCAAGCACTGTTTCGCACGCTGCAGACATAACGGGATTTTCTCAATTGGCATGCCAGAGATGTGACTTTGCATTTTATGCTAGAGTTTCTTTCGTTTATCTGAAAACTACCAAAAATAGTTTTAATACAGCAATAAAATGTTATTGAAGTTTAACCCCGCAAACGGTAGAAAAATTAATAAACTAAAGGATGATATAAAAGACATGTAATAAATTAAAAATCTTAAAACCAATTCTTATTCAAGATTATGTTGTTTAAAGGTAATAACTCCCATGCCTGAATAAGTATACTACAAAAGCAATGTTTTTGTGTGTGCGTGTTTTCGAAATAAACGCACAAACATCAGGGGGTGGAAAAATTAAAACTAAAAACATTTAATGATAGCTTTCTTCAATTTGATAACTAATTTCATTATGATGATTATGACATGATGACCACAAATTGATGAAAGTTTCTTCATTTACTTGATGACGGTGTTTTTCAGCCGAAAACATAAAACATCAAATTGAGCACCGATTTCATAAAAACAATGTTTTTTCTACACCAATTTGATGAAGATTTTTTGATAATTTTTTTTCATTACCTTGATGATGAACTTTTCTTTCAGTGTAATCTTATTCATCAAATAGAAAAGTTATTTTTACAGCACCTCAAGTTATCCGAGTTAAATCCTATGTCAAAGTTTCCATTTCCATGTCTGTCTTTCCGCTAAAATCTAAATATGGCTCGTCATATTTTGTACTAGGCATATACAATTTTGAAAAGAATTTGGTGTTACTAGGATAGTTGGTATTAAAACGGATCATATCTATCCACGTTTTGAAATAACCTCCATATAACTGCAAAGCCTTTTTATTTGGATTTGGCGTTCTTAGAGAACACACCGAAGCCTCCACAATAATCCTTACAATCTTTGAAAATGTTTAAATGTGTAATCTGACATTACATAGTGCTACATGTCTTCGCCCAGAAAATGTTAATATAGACAAATTTTTTGAAATAGTCCTCAAAGGTAATTCACGGATCATTTGTGTATTTTTCGATCCGGCTCTTTTGTTGAAAAAGTGCATGCGATTTTTATTGTGCCATATGAGAGAATGCTCATCAGGCATATACATGCTCATCAGGCATATAGGGCAATAAGGCTTACACATGTCGTTACTTGATATGTTGTATTTATATCGAATTTTGTTGCGAAATTGCATCTACGAAATTTGTCAACACACTAGAACATTTCTTTTTTAGAGCAGATTTTTCTTGTAGTGTCAGACTTTTTTCGTACGGACTACAATATTCTTCCTTCTATGGCATACAACTACAACCTTAGGAAGATAAGGAGGTGGCTAAGAAGCCGGACAACAATCAACAGAAGCCATGGGAAACAGGGTTCAAATCCCAGCCGGGGTCAAACTGCATTTTTGAGTTTTATGCCTTTTTTGTTTTCGACCTTACGAGTGACAGAGGAATTTCTGCAGCTTCTCAATAAGAGCATGTAAGAGATATTCATCTGATTTTTAAGCAACATTAATTCTGATATAGCGAACAATTCTGCATAATTAGACCAAGAATAACAATCAATCGGTAATATTCGGCCGGTGTAGCTGGTGATATTCTTAATTTTATGACATTTATAAGGGCATAATCGACTTCGAGATCGACCCTTTTTCATTGGGTCGCGAATGGCATGGTATCACCTCATAATTAAACATTATGTATTAAATTTCTAGTTTCCCTTTTCCCTAAAACTACAATTTTTGCAATCGACCTATACATATCCAGATTCTCATCACAATTCCTACGCCATCTTGATCTTAAGCGTAGCCTACGAGCATTCATCGTCCTCCTCCATCTCGGAGGACACATTTTTTACTATTCTCACCTACCCCTCTTCTACAACAATTTTAATGATTTTATCTTTCAACTTAACGACATTTTCCTCATTTATTTTTCAATTCCCTTTTATCTAGGCCAGCCTTTTCTCTCAAATATATTCTCTACGAATAATGCTGCTTCAATTAAAACATGAATAAATCATTAACGAAATTCACATCGGAAAAAAGAACCACAACATTTTAACTTCACCAAGCCAAGCAAGAGTTTTGGCCTGGCCTGGCTGACGGGCTGTTTGCCTATCAGCCACGACGCTATTGTTCATTTTGTGGACTACAAAGCCAACATTAAAGAGTGCAAAAATATTTTCAAAAGTTCTCCTTTACTTCCACTTTCTTCTTCCTCCTTCATTATCTGACTAAAGTCATTATGCCGAACAATTGTTATCAAGTGTGAAGCATTCTAGTTGTCCTTCATTCTTTGGCAGCTTGTTGCTTCACTATAGACAGATTTAAGAATATTGAATGAAAATTAAGGCAGGCATGAGAACAATAACATTCCTAAGAACAACAAAAATCAAGATAGGAGAATTTTTTACTTGAAGAAAAAAACGGAATTTTTAAAAATCATTAATAATGTCAGGCGACAATGAATAGCGGCGTGAAGAAAAAATCCATTAATGGCATAAAAAGTTCTACAATGGATTTTTCAACTTTTTCTTCAATTCGTTTTCAATATATATATCCTTCGCATTTTCCAGTACTTTCGTCCCGGGTTTTTCTTGTTCACCAAAAGGAAACCGGAAATGAGAGATTTTTTACGGTGATTTTTCAAGTGCGTGACAAATACAGCCGGACACAGCCTGAGGCCGTTTAAATTGTGAGGAATAATGAAAAGCAAATACATTTTATAATATGTCCCGCGTTTTTCTTGGAAATCAATAAAATTGAATATTTTAATGCTTTTATGGAATTTAACTGGAAATTAACTAAATAGTGTATATTAGGGCGGGCCAAATTGTTTGTCGATTAAATCCAGCCCCTAGGATGATTCTATGAACAATTCTAAGAAACTTTGGTGAAGGAACCATAGGACTATCTCGATTTTTGAGTCTCCCACTGGTTTTTGGGTTCGAGAAATTGATTTTTGTTTTTTATTTTTACCTATTCCAGAGAGCGTAGCATATTTTAACTATTTTTTTCGTCTATTTTCTGAGAAAAATTACAAGTTTTTCGGTAAAATTGGTAAAAATCGAATTTTTAAACAAAATTATGTTACAGGGAAAAGATCATTTTTTGAAAAGTGGGAGACTCGAAAATCGAGAAGGACCTATGGTTCCTTCACCAAAGCTGCTTATAATTTTCCATAGAATCATCGTAGGGGCTGGGTTTAATAGAATTCTTCTGCTCCACACAAATTGACCCGCCCTAGTGTATATCTACCCATTACTTCAAGCACCTTTCAGCTCAAAGGCCCTATTTTTTAACCTTAAATGTTTCTCGTTATGAAAAATTCGCATTTATATACATGTTTGAATAAAGTAATGTCTCCTTTACGTTTCTAAAATAAAAATAATATGTTCATTATAATATAATAAAATTGTATACCAATTAATATTATTTTTTTATTTAATAACTAATGTTTGCATAAATTAAGCTGCACCTAATTTAACCACTATTAAACACCAATTAAATTAAACAGTAAATTTGTAACTTGACTCGAATAATAAACTAATAATCATTTTTATTAATTTGTTTATTTTCATTACAGGTAAATGCATTTTCTGAAAATATATATGTACATAGTTAATGTGTCAAGTAAGTTGTCAATAATTACAATATGTGACCTTTGAAAATATTTACAATAACAACTTTGTTTGTATGTACGTATATGGGGAACATTAACAGCAACACTCACAGCGTAAAAGGAACCGCCATTAGGTGACAAATCACCTTCAATGACGTTTTCATACAAATCATAAAATATACTAACAGAAAATAACAAAATATATACCTATCAGTAAACATTGCAATTACACAGAGTTGCCAATGTGGATAAAAAATTCTACACAAAAAGATTGTATGAAAAAAAGTATTTATATACCTTATTGTTGATCTATACTTTACAAGAAATCTATCAGTAATATAAAAAAAGATGAATAATAGTCGACATTTTTAAATCCTATATTCTAAATTTCAATTTTTTACATTTGCTTGCCAAATTGGCAACACTTAATTTATAACGCATATATTATTTTATATTTTCTTTTTATGATTTTCATCACTCACACACCTCTAATAATATTGACAAACTTGTCATTTTAGTATGTGACAAATGGTGTCTAGCTTACTGTCAAACAAGACCTCGTGTAGAATAACCTAAGATAACAGATAAACATTGGGTTCTATACATTGTATATTGCCTGAACCAACACATACATAAATGTACGTCATCGAATGCTATAAAAAACTCTACAATAAACCTTAAATAATATTTATAACTCCAATGTATGTGTGCGTGTGTGTGCGAAAATATACATAGCTCAAATTGCACTGCAATATTTCCCCATCGCCCAACATTTTAAAAATAAATTGAAAGCTATTTGTAACTCTTGATAGATTCACTAGAAAATAGAAAAAAGTCAATGGTTTATTTTCGATTTGAGGGGAAAATAAATCGATAGCTTAGCTAAGTTAAGGCCAGTGCTCAAACAAAATGATGATGTTCAATAAGGAGTGATATATATATAAAGTATTATGTTTTCGAAATAAATAGAAACCAGGTCGCACTAAAACAGTATTATATTTTGAAGTTCGCATATTTAGGCCGGTAGAATTGTAAATTGTATTTCACATTTCCTGCATTACGCGGAATTAAATACTAAAAAAATATGAGGAGTATTTTTAGCGAAATTTTAAATGATGTTTTATCTGTCGTTATAAAACATCCCATTCTTATAACATTTGACAATATCATATAACCATATTTATTTCACCTGAAATCATCATTCCCTGCCATAATGCAAAGCCTCTTATTCTTATTGGATGAAAAACAATAATCCGTTTAAAATGTCGAAAATTGTCGATGATTCAAAAACAACGATCAATTAGCATAAGCCCCATATACGAATGACATCATCACAAGAAAAAAATCCCTTGAAATATGCATGAAGTACCAAATCATACTGACAAATTCGTTACACATGTAAGAGAGACAGCTGCAATTGAAATAAACGCAACAACTACAAAATTGGGTCACATTTTAATCCTCCACAGATTTCGTTAAATGCAATCAACAGGGCAATGGAACAGAATTGGAAAAAGGTTTCGTTTTAAATTTAATTTTTATTTTCTATAAATATTGGGAATTTAACAATAACCCATATAAGGTCCTGCAATTTCTTTTTGAATCTACGCCTAAGCCTGGCCTGGAAAAATATTTCAAAAATGCAAGCTTAAGGTCTTCAAAAAAATATTAAAAAAAATCCACGCCTAAGGTCCTCGAAAAGTATTCTAAATAGCTCATGCCTAAGGTCCTGGAAAAATTATTTTATATAGTTCATGTCTGAGGCACTGGAAAAATATTTATAAAATAATCCACACTCAAAGTCCTGGAAAAGTGTTTTAAAACCCCCTTCCACCAAAGTACTGAGACGATATTAAAAAAAAAACCTCCTAAGGTCATGGAAAAATATTAATCAACGATTAAGGTCTTGGAAAAACATATTAAAAATTCGCGCCAAATGGCCTAAAAAATATTTAATAAATCTAGGCGTAAGGTCCTGAAAATATATTTAAAAAAACCTACGCTTAAGTTCGCTTAAGTTCTACGCTACGCTACGTTTAAGTTCTTTCAAAAAATATTTAAAAAACACCGCGCTGGTCCTGGAAATAATTTAAAAAATCCACAACTAAGTTCCTGTACTATTTAAAGAAATACACGGCCATAGAAAACTATTTAAATATCCATGCCTAAGGCCATAGAAAAATATTTAAAAATCCAAGTCTAAAGTCCTGATGTCGAGTATAAATAACCCACTTAAAGATTACTTTTAAATGACCACTGCCCTTTCAAGGTAAAATTCAAATAACAAAAGTTATGAATAAATATTTTAAAAAATCACACCCTAGGCCATGGAAAACTATTTTAAAAAATTCCGCATCAAATGTCCTGGAAACAATTTAAAAAATTCACTCCTAAGGTCCTGGAAAAATATTCAAAAGATCCACGCCTCAGACAATTTAAAACTAAAAAAAAATGTTTAAAGAAATTACGCTAAAGGTCCTGGAAAATTATTTTAAATTTATTTATATTTTATTTTAAAACATAAAACATAAATTCGATCATAAGATCATAGAAAAAATATTTTAAAAATCCTCGCCAACTGATCTGTGAGATTCTGTAAAAAATAATATTAAACATTCAAGAATAAGAGGTTTGGTGGTCCTAGAAAAATCGTTATAATCCACGGTATTTTGAATCCAGAAAATTTGTGTATAAACCTAATGTTCTGTGAGATTCGGCAGTAAATATTTTTAAACGTCCATGAATAAGGAGTGTGGTGTCCGAGAAAAATGTTTTTAACAATCCACGACTAAGCATCTGAGGCGTCGTTGAGAAATATTTTTTTAAATCCTCTGAGAAGTCATAAAAATACTTTGGTAAAATCCACGTCCAATGTTGCTGAGATATTGTAAACATATTTAAGATCTTCACGCTCATGGGAAAATCGTAATAATATAAAGCTGGGAAATTATATTGACCTTTTTATATATTTTTTGCCCTTTTTTGTTTTTGCAAAATAGTCAGGCTTAATCCCAGTTTGTTGTTTTTATAAAAAACAACTATTTATTAGTGGGGAAGGTATGGCATTGTCCGCCGAGGGGTAAGGCAGGGAAGGCTATAGTTTCGGATCTCGCCACTGATCCTCATCAGTTCCCTTAGTTTTTTGTTGGGATATTCTCCCCAGAAGCTATTAATAGCTTCTTTACAAAAAACCTTTCAAACCCAAATGTCTCTTGTGACAATTCGAAGTTCTTACGTTACCAGCGATACGACCCCAATGAGAAGTTCGTTTCGTTGGCGCCAGACTTTGTGGTCAACAAGGCATTTACAGACAACTACATTACATTTCCCACTGCTATGTTTTTTGTTGGGATATTCTCCCCAGAAGTTATTAATAGCTTCTTTACAAAAACAACAAACTGGGATTAAGCCTGACTATTTTGCAAAAACAAAATACAAATGGTATCCCAAATAACCCGCCAAAACTACTGATATTTTTTTCCTTAAAAAATTTAAATGCTTATTATTTCGATATCCCCAGTAGAATTCTTCTGCAAAGTGTGGCCTTATAAAAAATTCCAACATTAATGTGTTTCCTTTTTTAAATTCATAATTCGTTAAATTGCATTTGCTGAAAATACAATGACCATTTGTAAATATGTTTATGGTCTCGCTGACAGTTACTCATTGAATTGTGTCACATTCATTTAACGATTTTTTTCAATTGTTTTGTCAATTGATGTGGACGGGGTATTTATGAATTGCAGGTGCTCAGCTGTGCTCGTGTGACTGAATAAATTATTGCTTAATAATTGAAAAATATGCGAACAAATTTCAAAATATTTTCAATTACTGAAAAAATGCAATGCAAGCAATATTAAAAAGTGAAAATAAGAACAATTTTTATATTAATAAATTCAAAATTGTATAAATGGGAAATATCGAAAAACACTCTCCATTTTTTGTATTTATTTATTGTATTTATATTTGCCTAAACTCTCTAATTTTAAAGAATTTAATTTAATAATTAAGTTTATCACTTCAATACAAAACAATTTCAATTCCATTTGCCATTAATTTAAATAAATTATTCAATTGATTTCGCTTCAAGCTTTTCATCTCAGCTACTTTTTCCTATTCAATTCGTATAGAGGCTGTTTTAAAATTTACATAGAATATATTTGAACATTAGCATAATCAATAGAAAATGCTCTGTTAAAAATCCCTATCAAATCTCTTTTTATAAAGAAGTCATTTCCATTTATTTCCATCGAATTGTTTGCTTGGGGCAAACATCGAAGCAGAAAGGAAACAAAAAACAAAACGGCTGTCAAAGCCAATAACACAAAAATAGGCAAAAAACAGAAGCTGTGAAAATTATACAATTTTAAAGAGATTTTCATTTTCAATACATAATGTAATGATGGGGAATTTCGATATATCTTTATGGCAGTGATTGTAATTCATGTGGAATTTGTATTGAAGTCCTATATAAATTCTTTAAATTGATAAACAACATACATATATTAAGAATAAAGAATTTATTTATTAATATGTAGATTAAATTTATTTTTTCTTTATTCTAGTTTATCTTAGCATAGAAACAAAGATTTTGTTTGTTTGAAAGAAATATTACCAAATATCCAAAAATAATAATTCCAATTCTCGTTTCGAAAACATGAAATAGGTTTTCTTAAAAATATAAGTCTAATGTTTCTCCAAAGAAAACAAATTTATTTAAAAATATTCTGAAAAATACCCGACTTAGGTGTTTGGTGCACTGGTACTTTGACGAGCGATATGTCCTCAAAATTGTATGAACTTTGGTGGTCCTGAAAATGTTTTCTTAAAAATCCATGACCAAGTGTTTGATAGTTCATATAAAAATAAATGGGAAAAACTATTTTTAAAAAGTCCACGTTTTAGGAGCTTGGAAAAAAAACGATTTTTTATTTACGCTTATAGAGTTTGATAAAAAATTAATTTTAAAAATCCACTTCTAAGGAATTAGAGAAAATGTTTTTAATCCACGAAAAATATTTTTAAAATTATACCCCTTGATGTGAAAAATACTATTTTTAGAAATTCACACGTTATTTTCGGAAAATATATTCATTAAAAATGATTTTCAAAAACGCCATAAAAAATTATCTTAAAGCACATACCTTTAATGGTTCTGAAGAAAATCTACCCCTAAGATTTTGATTTGGTTGAAAAAATATTCTTAAAAATACACCCCTAAGGTTTTAATTGATGGTCTTGGCCAAATAAAAATATTCTGATGGTTCTGAAAAAAAAATATATTTTAAATAATCCACGTCTGGATATTTTATTTTTAAAAATTATTCTGGTAAAAAGTATCCCAAATAATTCACGTCTGGCCTACGTCGTTGGTGTCTCTGTAAAAAATACTCTTAAAGCTCTGAAAAATATAATTATCCATACCGTGATGAATCTGGGAAGAAACATTTGAAAGTCCTCCTGTTTTTTTTTAATTCACGCCTTCTTATATACATGAAAATCCATGCCAAAGTTTTTTCAAGGCTTTAAAAAATATATTTAAAAATCCATGACTGTGAAATAGTCCGAAAAATTCACGCATGCTTTGATGGGTCTTGTGAAATTTCAAACAGCCCCAATTACTCCCAAGTCAACTGTAAATTGAATTTTATATCAAAATGTTTATAATATTTCACTGGATACATTTTCAATATGCTGTGTGTCCTACATTTATGACCAATATGAATATATGATTTGGTAAACAAACCAATTTAATTACATACTCGTATATGTATCTCGCATTTTATTTATCTAATCATGAAAAATGCCCAATTTGGTTTTGCGGTGCTCGAGACCACCATTCATTACATACGAAAACCGAACATGGCGAATTGTGTGACCTTCTATGCCAATTTGAATTTATTATGAACTATTTGCCAAACATTGTTCGATTTTCCATGGAAATGTCAATATTTAATCATAAAACCTTTCAATGACTTTATATTTTGTTAATAAATAAATATTAAAAAAATTTTTATAAAAATAAATGTGTGTGTGAAGAAATTAGTAACATTTTACAGTTGACATGCTACCTGGCATTGTAAATTTTATAAAAAAAAACTAAATTAAATATTAAAACAAATAATTACTTTTAGATATAACAAATGTTATTTGAATATTGTTTTTGTTATTTTATATTTAATATATTTCTGTTGCTTATTTTGTCATATGTTTTAAATTGATTCCTATTATTGGAACCAATAGTTATGAATGAACTGGGGGAGCCTTACAAACATTACAAACAATCGAACACCTATTTCAAGGGGAAATAGTTGCATTTATTCCAATCCAATAACTCCCATTACATGGCTATGTTGCTGCATTGTTATCGAAAAAATGTATCACATATGTACACACACACATATATATTTATGTAGTATGGAAAATAATTTCACACGCAAAA
>NW_026876075.1:0-19015 GCF_032173495.1 Musca vetustissima
TTTGGGGTACCATTTACATGAAATCGGACGAAACTATATATGGAAGCTATATCTAAATCTGGACCGATTTTCACGAAACTTGGCAGACATCATTCTATACCTAAATGATTAGGCTGTACCAAATTTCGTGCAAATCGAAAGATATATAGGGACCGTTTACACTAAATCAGTTATATATATATATATATATATATATATATATATGGGAGCTATATCTAAATCTGAACCGATTTTTCCCAATTTCAATGGGGTTCGTCCTTGGGCCGAATAAGTGACCTATGCCAAATTTCATCCAATTCGGATCATAAATGCGACCTGTACTTTCTTTACAATTTAACATGGACAGACAGACGGACGGACGGACGGACATGCATAAATCGACATAGAAAGTGATTCTATGCATATTCTCAAAAGGAACCATGTGTCTATCTCGTTTCCTTTTGCCTGTTACAAATATATGCACAAAGACATAATACCCTGTACCACAGTGTGGTGAAGGGTATAAAAAATGAAAAACCTATCCCAGGTTTAATTGTTTAAAAATATATTTTTGGCCGATATACGTTTACACATTTATTTTTATAAAAACTATTTTTATATCCTATACCACATTGATGTAAAAGGTGTTGTATCTTTGTGCATATGTTTCTATGTCTGTCTGTCCATGTTTTACAGGTCGAACTTATGATTTAAATGAGATGAAATTGCCCTGCACATTTATTTAGTCCAACGAAAAACCATATCGACGGAGAAAATATGTATTGTATACATTTTCATCCGATTTAATATAGTTGTTGCACCAAATGACCTAAATTTCTCAGATTTAGACGAACTTGTGTATATGTTATCGAATTTAATCTAGGATAACATCTGTGGATTTTTATTAAAATAGGTTCAATTTTAGATATATGTAGCGTCCAATTTCATCTTGATTAACTTGAATTTAATACGCAGATGCAACTTCGCATTAACTACGATGTAAACACAAGCTATCTACATAGACATATGTAAGGCCACATAGCCCAATATGTCTGATGAACTGCGAAACGCGACACATAAGAGTGAGTGCGTAGGTTCTTCCCCTGGCTTACCTTTTCATTGCAAAAATTTCGATTATTTAAACTCGACTCGAAGGAGCAAATTCTTATAAAACAGGCACAAAAATTATTAGTCGGTGCTGCCGTCAGATGAATACCCTCTGTCTATGATATATCGAATGTTGTATGCACCAATTCTGTCTTCTGTGGATTAGGTACTAAAGAGGGTATGGTTATTACACTATGGTTATTATACTATGATTATAATACTATGGTTATTATGCTAGCTATTGACCACAAAGTAATCACAATTACGTTTTTCTATGGTGAATATATGGATCCCATATACTTACTTGATCTTTGTTTGGTAAAAATACTACAATATGCACAATTCAGATCAATTCAAACATTCAATTCCTTTGATGTCTGACCAAAAAATATTCAAAATGTTGATGCTAGTTGGGGGAGGTACCATAGGTAGTGGAGGTTTGGTAAAAATATTTCGATGTGTACAGTTCGGATCAAATTGGACATTCCATCCTTTTGATAATACATAATAATACCCTGTACCACAGTGTAGTGAAGGGTATAGAAATGTTCAAAATGTTGACCCTTGGTGGGGGATATTCAAAGAGAGAGTGGCATTTTAAAGGACCAGTAAAATGAAATTGGATCTTATGACGATGTGGAATTCATTACGCTGGACCAAATTTCTCGATTTTAATTTTTCAAGATTTTCACTGGACTGGTAAATCAATACCAATGCTTGTTGAGGTTTGTAACTTTGCACATATATATTTGAAGATTTAAAAGAGAAGAAAAATAATTTATAAAAAATGTTTGTTATTGTTTTGTTGTGTTTTTTGTAATTAAAGAAAAGTCCTTATTTTTGATGGCGGGCATGAAACTCCTCACTGGAACATCGGAATCCGAAAATTCCAACGGTGTTAGAAAGAGTACATGTCTGGCTCTCGTATGAACTAGGATTATTGACTTCGCTGTAAAATTAACAAAATGGTGGACCTTTGAAAAAATTTTTTTGGAAAATCGCCGATTTTTTATCAAAAACCAAGTTAAAAAACAAGGAAGATCTGCACCGATTGGCTTTATCCTAGTTCATACGAGAGCTATACACTCCCAGAGAAACGTTGCAAAATTTGGAACCGATTGGATTATTAGTTTTTGAGTTATCATGCCCGCCATTCGCAAAAAAATGTTTAGAGAAAAACGCGTTTAAAGTTTGAGAAGCCCTTCAGCCGTCACTTGATGCTGACACAATAAATCGGCTATATCTTCAAAAGTTCTTGAGATTTTCACTTGAAATTTTGTAGAGACATTCTTTAATCAGTGTAGATTCGAATTATATCAACAAAAATTTGACTTTGAGAATCTTGGGGGATGTGCATAGATTAAATAAAATCGGACATTTCATTCTTTTTGTTTTTGATCAAAAATTTCTCAAAGATTTTGACCTTTCGAGGGGGAGGTACCAGAAAGAGAATGAGTCCCATCTTCCAAAATTATACATACTTGGTTGTAGTTGTATTAATTTGTGCAAAGTTTAATTCAAATAGGATAGTCCGTTCGCATGATATTATAAAATTAATTTTTAGCACAATTTTTACAATTTTGCGGGGGAGGTACCACAAGGAGAGGAACGATATTTTCCATCCTCGAACTTGATTTAAGTTTGAAAGAAATATTACGATCTGCAAGGTTTGAATGAAATCGGTTATTCCCTTCGAGAGTTATGATTTGTATATCGATCACAACTTGTCTGAAACGGATTTGGCTCAAAGAAACATGGGGCCCAAAACAATATTTCCATGAGACATATTTTTTCCGCATCAAAATGTATATAATCTCATTCGCCATAAGACTGAGGGTCAGGTTGCTAATTTAACACTTTTAGTGCTACATTTAGCACATTTTAAATATGTGTAGCACCAAAAAAAAGTGATCTAGCTCATTTTTTAACATTTTCAATTCGAAACAAATTGTTCGATCGATTTTTGACACATTGAAAAAAATTTTCCAATATTATTCGAAACAAATTGTTCGATTTTCGATTTCACATTGGCACATTGAAGTTTCCGTATGGTTCACACGATATGGTTCCCATATCAGCGCGACATTTTCGCCTTCTAGTGGGATAATGACAATACCAAACCAGTAAGGAAAGTTCAAAAGTCGGACGGGGCCGACTATATGATACCCTTCACCACTTTGGATACACACAAGAGATACTCATATGTACAATATCATTTAGATAGAATAAACTTATCATCTTTGGAGGACCATTGAAATGGAATCTAACTAAATTAACAGCCTGAAGTTGTAGATATTTGAAATAAAATAAAACAATCCGTACAGATACAATCTGAAATCTATGAAAAATATCAATCATCGAGCAAAATATGTATAAGATCTATATATAAATGGACGACTTTGAGCAACCCTGGCATCCACCATTTGGTATGCTGCAACACTATGCGCTATCCAAAATTTACGTACGTACGTTGTGCACTAATTCGTCCTAAGCGGACAAACATTAGTTACTTGGTACATAATTTTGATTAAATCGGATGAAATTGTATATTTATATTTTATATTTATATATTTTATATATTTAAACTTGAAACGTCTTCAATCCTCCTCCATTTGCACCATTTGCATAAAATCGGACTAAAGTATATAGTGAGCTATATTTAAATCTGAACCGATTTCAACCAAACTTAGCATACATCTAATTCAATACTGTCTGCAAAATGTTGTCTATATCGTACCAATATTGGGAGTTTGGTGCACCATTTCATTCTAAATTAAATTCAGTACACGCTGCAAAATTTCGTGAATATAGAACATAGACTCCTTGGTGCGCCATTTACATAAAATCGGACGAAAATGTATATGGGAGCTATATCTAAATCTGAACCGATTTCAACAAAACATCGCATACATTAATCTGGACCTAATTCAGTACTCTGTGCAAAATTTTTTTTCAATCGGACCAATATTGGGAGTTTGGTGCTCCATTTACCTAAAATCGGACGAAGCCATATATGGGAGCTATATCTAAATCTGAACCGATTTCAACCAAACTTGGCATACATCAATCTAGACCTACTTCAGTACTCTGTGCAAAATTTTGTCTCAATCGGACAAATATTGGGAGTTTAGTGCACAATTAACCTAAAATCTGACGAAGCTATATATGGGAGATATATCTAAATCTGCACCGATTTCAACCAAACTTGGTATACATCAATCTAGACCTAGTTCAATACCCTCTGCGAAATTTT
Source organism: Musca vetustissima (assembly GCF_032173495.1). Taxonomy (NCBI): domain Eukaryota; kingdom Metazoa; phylum Arthropoda; class Insecta; order Diptera; family Muscidae; genus Musca; species Musca vetustissima. The sequence continues at coordinate 4,340 of NW_026876075.1, forward strand.
GTCTCAATCGGACCAATATATATTTTATGATTTTTGGTATCATTAGACCAGTCCGTTTGAAAAAGTTCAAATTTTGTTATATAACACAAAACATTTTGGGTAATTTGACCCTTACAACATAGTTGTGTAGGGTATATTTTTAGATTTTTTTAATGATTTTCAGCACCTATCAGTGGCGTATATATTTTAAAATATGTTTCCAGCACCTATCACGGCGTAGAATTAAAAAAAGTTCAGTCCCTATTACAGGGCTAGGCTTCTTGAACAATATTTAGAGTATTTGTCAAAGGCCTGGTTTGAGAACTTATCAAGGTGCTACATTCATAAGTACATAACATTAAATTTTAACATTAAATAAATTTGTTGTAAGCTATCCCAAGAATTTAATACACCCTCAACAATAGCTGCATACATTCAGACATCCTCCAAATGTAACAAAACTGTATTATTATTAATAAACTATAACAGTTTTAAAATGTCAGGTAATTTTCAAGTTTCACAAAAAAATAACAGCAGCAACAACTAACCTTCATAAGATTTTTTCTCTAACTTAATTTAAAAGTTGCTAAGCACAACAGTTGGTAATTTCCTACGAATGGACGTGACAATTTCAACTTTAATATATCGCGTGTGTATTTTATTTGTCAACAGCATTTCATATCAATTTACTTTGTATTTCTTTTGTTGTTATTGAGTTGCTTTTTTTCTGCACGGCAACTATCCTTGTGGAGCAGAGTGTGGGGCGGACAAGGAATGTGTTCAACAATGCTAAAAAACGAAGAAAAAGAAAAAATATAAAAACGCTAAGGCAACCATTTGGGAATTTGTAAAATTTTTTTATAAGAATTTCATTCCCTCTTTGGCATTATTTGTTGTTTTTGTTGTTTTTATTTTTCTCAAACGAATGCATGTCGAAGAAAAAAAATATTTCTTCATAACAAACTTGGTCAACTTTTTCCCCGAAGAAAGGACATACATATTTAGAAAAGGGAGCAGAGAAAGAGGGAAGGAGAGAGGGAAGGAGAGAGGGAAGGAGAGAGGGAAGCCATGCCAAACATTCAATGGACCACCACCACCATACAAAGTGTTTGTTAGCGTTCCCAATGCAAGACAAAGTCGCACAGCTTTCCTTTTTGTGTTCGTTTGTCTACAATTTCAATAAAAATTTATTAACGAATTCCGCTTCGGTATTTTGAGATATTCAATCGATATTATTATTACAACGACACCAAGAACCAGAAAGAAAATAAAAGAAAACCAGAAGTCGTACAGAACCAAACAAAAAACTCCTGGCAATGACAGCAACAGAAGCGGCAGCAGCAGCCACAACATCATCACCCTAGGCGATGACAGGAACAGCAGTTGTAGTAATGGCAACAACAACAACAATGTTGTCTTGCCGCTCTCTAATAAGAAACACAACAACAACACCAACATATTTTTCTTTGACTGCGTGTGTTTTTTGTTTTCGAAAAGATTGCCAGCGTCAGAAGTAGAAAAACCAAACTGCCAGCAAACGAAGTCAATGGCATAAGAATAAGAAACCTAAATGTAAAAAATCGAAACTTTGTTTTTTTCCTTAGATTTCCTGCTATTCTGTTCATCAAAGCCATAATCCAAGAAGATTGCTAAAGAAAATAACAACACACACACAAATGTTTGTGAAAAAACAACAACCAGACATACATACACACAGTAGCAACTGCAATTGAAAGTTCAATGTTGCTGGCGTTAGCAATTGTTGTCAGTTATTATCGTTAAGTCGAAAAATCTATGAGTTTACTTTGAGGTGACGGGGCACAGTGGAAGAAATTTAGGCTTTTAAAATTAGATCCTAAAAGTATGCATTATACACGTTCTTTATTGATAGTTAACCGTATAAATCTGCACCACACATTTTAAGTTTTAACATCAATATTAGATTGTGATTTGGGCATCTCTTAAGAGCATAGAGATTGTCACACTTTTGCGCCCTAATCTTAAAGTGACCACTTGGATCCTAAAGGTATGCACTTCACAGCGTATTTTTCGACTATGAGCCCTAAAAGTATGCAATTTTTTAACATCTCCAGTAAAGTAAAAAAATGGATACCTATTGTGACATTGGCCATTTAGACTCGGGGATAGGGAATTGTCTGTCATATTGGAAGCTACAATTTATATGGATAAATTAGAGAAATATCATTTAGACGCTAGGACCTCGAACAATTATCAGCTACCAATTCGAAACTTCCAATATGAGCAGAAATCATATGGAGGCAGATGATTTCATTATTTTACTCTATTCTATGCATCCTCTGGTGACCAACTAATTCACTTAGACTTAGAATTGAAATAATGTTAGCGATAAAACCCCCTTAAAGTACGCACCATATATTGTTAGTTTCACTGCAAAGGTCTGGACCTCTTGAAGGAAGACTGATCTTCACATCATTCTGTTCTATAAATTCTATACGAGAAATCTGATAGTCCGACTATTTAGACAAAAATACGTGCCTAAACTTTTTAGTTTTTATGTCGGAGCTTTCACTGATACCTTGTATTCCCTGATTTGGTTTCCACTATTCAACAAAGACCTAATGGAACATATTGAGTATTTCTATTGTAAAAATAACTTGTAAATAATTAAGGTCTCCTGATGAAAAGTAGCCACAAGTCATGACCAGTGACAGTGAGATGAAAATGCACTAAAATTATTTCGATCAAGCCCTCAATCCTCAATAACAACTCTGATTTATTTTATTAAATATTTATGTGTATCTCTAGAATCCCTTTTCAACATTTTGAAAAATATTTGTCCAAAAAATTCTTAAAATATTAAGCTATGATCTGACAAGTTTTCAAACCTCTCTGACTTCTGGATAATGTCCAAAAAGTTGCATTATTTGAAGATATTGATCCAAATATCAGAGTATTATTCCCTATGTGCTAAAAGAATACTTAATTGAGACATTATTAATAGCTTTTAAAAGTAGTAATCTAATTATTGAATGCGCGGGACATTAGAACGTATAAGTGTTGACAATATGTATACGCATCAAACGCCTCTGACGAAATGGAAATAACTTTAAAATAATACAAATTTTAATCGAAACAAATATTTCTATGATTTGAAGGGCAGAAATTCAATCTTCTTAGTTACATGACTTTCCCAAAATCCTTGAGAACATTGTCATAAGCTACAAATTGAATGTGAAGGTCAGTGCGCATTTTTCTAATAAACGGCGGAAAACGCAATCGAAATGTTGACATTATCTGAAATAAAGTTTTAAGGTATTCATTTTCAAGTTCGACACAGAGCGCAAAATCATGATATTTGTCTTCAGGAGATTTTAGGTCTTCCATAAAAACGGAATTCCTCAAGATCGTGACAAACCATTAAGGATCCCAAAAACCCCGAAACCGTTGCATTCTTGGGAAATTCTGCTTTTAATGCGAAAAGATTGGGCACCTTAATTGCTTTTAGATAGGTGTACCTCAGTTCGTATAAGTGTTGATAATAAGTATAGGCACCAATACGCCTCGGAAGGTGTGTTTTCTCTTTTTGGGTATGACACAACTTTATAATAAAATAAATTTCCAATTTGATCAAATGATCAATATGTGGATAGACAGAAACGGAAACGTCTTAATTAGCAAGACTTCTATGAAATCCTTGAGAACATTGTCAATAATTATATATTGAAAATTCTGGTCTTCATATTTTCTGATAAATGCGGAAACCTCAAGAAAGATGTTGGCAAAAGCTGAAAATTAAATGTTCAGGTATTCATCTTCAAGTTCATAGAAAAGAAATCGCAAAATCCCAACAAATCGGACAGTTTTATAAAAATCGCAAAGTGCTTTCGTTCTCATCTTTATAAAGTTACACATAAAAAATATTTATTTATAAGGGTCTTTAAATGTAGACAACAAAATAGGTAACTTTATAATAGAAGAACAAAATTAAAAATTCTCGATTGTCCTAAGTGAGAGCACACCAATAAGGCCATTATCTAAAACTATGATACATAATTGAAATGATTTATATTAAAAATATTCATGACCCAATAAACCATAATATAAATTCGAAACCCCATTTTAAAAACATCTGCTCTTGAGAACCTTAATTTTTTTTTTTTAATTTAGCGTACCTCAGGTTTTATAAGTGTTGACAGTATGTATACGCACCAAACACCTGTGGTAAATATAGTGTTAAATTTTATAGACAATATTGCATCCTAATGAGGATGACCCAAAATCTGAAATCTTAATACTACATTTAGGTGCATACACCAATTATACAAAAAAGTGTGTACCTAATTCCTGGAAAAAGGACATATGACTAAGTTCTGATATGGTTGGATCCAATTAGCAATTATAAACAATAACCCCTTAAGACTTTCTTTTTAAATGCAGTTTAACTCAAGGAATATTTAACTTCAGAAGCACCTATAGTATAAATTTGTTCTAACACCCACATAACACCCACATATCTACGACTTTTGATTTATTAAAATAATTACGACAATTCCGTCCAAAGATATCAAAACAGAAAATCTAACGAGTTCATATTTAGACAATATTCTAACGGGTCCCACTTATTTTTAAAAAAGGTGAACCTCATAGCGTATAAGTGTTGATAACATGTATACGCACCCAACTCTTATCTGCAAAGCTTCTTTGATTTTAAAATATAAAAATATTTATATTTATTGGTTCATATTTTTAACATAAATTTTCAGTCGGAAATCCAGGGTCAACTAAAAAATATTCCAAGTAAGGAATACAACACCTTCCAACACAACCGCGATTTGGGTCTTTTATACCTAACAACGAACTATATAAAAATGTTATATATAATATATAAAAATATTCCTGTAAACAAGAATAATTTCTGCTCGGAAAAAAATATGAAAAAACCAAAGAAATAAAAACAAGGGTTTTAGCAACGAATTTGCCAAATAGTAGAATTTTATTGGACGAAATGCGGTATAGAATGTAAAGACCAAGCTTAGCAAGAGCAGTTGTATTTGCTGGTTGGGAATGAAATCATTTTATTTACAATTGAGAAAAAAAGAACAACCATTATAAAACAGAAAACATTTGCATTTAATACCAAGAAAGAGATGCAAAGATAGGCGAATGAAAGAAAAAATAGAAAATAGGGTGACCAAAATTCTTACTAATTATTCTAATAAAATAATTATAGTTCCAAACAAGTTTGTAAAACAAGTTTTTTATTTTTAAATCTGGACGAAGAAACAATATGAATATATTTGTGAAATATTTCATATTTGAATACAGTGAACTTCAGGCCGAATACGTGTTGTCAGCATGTATACGCACGAAACACCCATTCCATTTGGTATTTTGTCTTCCCATTGGCATGTTATTCAATCAAATGCGCTATAATATATTTCCTTTTTATCTTTAGTTAGCAAACATCCCTACAAAAAATTATCGATATCGGTCCACCATTATTCGGTATTATGGGAAGTTTAGCCATATTTTGAATTCTGATTGGGTTACAAATCTTTCCACAAAAAAACGAATATTGGTCTCCTTTTCGTTGGTGTTTTCTAGACTTTAGGCACGTTTTTAACCGAATTGACAGTAATTTGGAACTTTGTGTTCCCATTGGATAGCAAACCTCCCCACCAAAAGTTATCAATATATTTCCCCTATTTAGGATAACCCCATAGAACAATTCCCCCATTATTCGATATTTGGGAGTCGTTCGTTAACCGAATTGGCTCTAATTTGTTTTTAATTGGATGTCAATTTACCAACATTTTATATGAGGTACGGATATCTTATATGTCCACATAAAAATATATTTTCAACACTTCTTACTACAGCTCCAATATTTCTCTTATAGGAAGCCATATAGTGTAGATACCTGTTGTAAAAATCCAAAATTATGTCTCAAACAATCATTGTCATAAAATTACTTCAAGAATAATCCCCCACTGTTCATTATTTCCAGTTGTTAGTAACAATTTGTGTTCTTTTTGTTGTTGCTCTACATCTACTACTACTATTATTATTTTCTATGTTGTCCTGATGATGAGCTTTGTTCTCAATATTTGTTAGCTTTACTTTTTAGTATTTGTTTGTCATTACTAGCAATTTAAATTTAACGTATTTTGCGTATGTCCTGGCGCACAAGAATGAATGAAATTCCCCCTCTGCATAATAACAACAATCAAACCAAATAACAAAAACAACAACATCATCAAACCAAACGGTGTTGAAATTCTCTCCGGCTTTGATAACACAGAAAAAAAAAACAACGAAATTCAGTTTTCAATTCAACATTACAATTTGCGCTGATGACACCAGTTGTTATGGCCTTGCGAATGGTAATAATCATCCGGGGAGGGGATATGGGGGAGTGTTTTCACAATGCCACTGCCAATTGTTATTATATTTATCTTCATTCGTTTACAAGGTTTTTTTCTTTTGTTTATCAATTTTTTGGCGATGGGTGTTTTTTCTTAGTCACACTGTTTTTTCATCGCCACCACCACCAACAAAGAAGACGCAAAAAAATTTGAAACAAACATGTGAATCACAAAACTGCCATCAATAATTGTATTTATGTCAAATTTTCAATGTCTGCAGCGAACCATATTCGATGTCATCTCAGCTAACGACAGTTCACAGTTAACTTCATTCTGCTGTTTGTCTTGGTGATATCAAAAACGGGAGGCAATGATTGGAATCCCCAGCTTGTTAGATTTTTTGTTGATGGTGGTGGTGGGCGTCATCCGCCCTGGCGGTGCTAATGTGCAATGAGCATCATTATCAATAATTCATTTGTTTAAAAGAACATTTGTAATTCTCTAAAGGGAAATATTTTTCTTTCCCGAAATTGGGTTCCGAACAAAAAGTTTTTCTTTCGATGTTTCTGTTTTACTTTACTTAGATTTTCATATTCGTTCGATTTTCTTAGTACGTTAGAGAAGAATACTTTTTGGGATACGAGGGAAGAGAAAATGTTTTCAACCGTGGGGGGAATTGTAAAACATTGCTGTTTTTTCCGACGAAGATATCTGCAAACTTTCAATTACCCATATATTAGGCGCCCCAAAAGTATGCATTGTTTTTTGTGTGAGTATACGCCTTGTTATTAGATTTATGGTAATTGCATTAGAAGAAAAAACAATAAATGTGTGTTGCTTTGGTTGAAATAGCTGGTTGAGCAAGAAGGGGGGTATTTAGACCATGGCAGAGAATTTAAGAAGTTTGGTTGAACTTCTCAAATTTATTGAGCTAAGTAAGACAAAGGTTGCAGACAGCTTCAAATATAAATTTGTTTCTAAGATTCTTATTGTAATTCACAATAACATCGAAGAAACGTTGGTTATTTGGTGCACAATTTCATTAAATCAAACTAAATTATAAATAGAAGCTATACCCAAATCCGAACCAAACTAAATTCACTTTTTATATAAAATCGAATTTTATCGACACTTTTGACGACCGGCCTACCTGTGCGTGGTGCATGTTTAACATCAAAAGTTCCTGAACGGAATTTATGAAACCAAAATTCCATACAATTGGCTGTTACAGTATCGGAACCATAAACACCATTCACGATTTTAGCCGCTTGTCTTGCATTTTCGGCTTTGCCAACAAAAAGCTAAAAAATTTACCGAATTTTCTCGTCGATCACTCCCATTTTTAACACCCTGTAACTCACAACTGAATGCACCAAACAAAAAACAGGAAAATATTTTTTTCTGCGAAATATCACCCTTCCAACGAGCATAAATCTAAAATTGTTCAATCGATACTTTACGAGAAATTTAGCGGTACAGCCATCTGCCGAAAAAAATAATGGACTTCTTTTTCCCCAACCTAATATATATGGGAGATATATAAATATCTGAACCGATTTCAACAAAACTGCACGGACTTCAACCTGTATTAATTACAGTGCGCTGTACAAAATTTTGGGTCTTTGGTGCACCATCTACATAAATCGTACTAAACTATGTATTCGAATTATATCTAAATCTCAAACGGTTTTCACCAAATTCAGTAGGGTTTGTCCTTGGGCCAAACAAAGGACCTGTGTCAAATTTCATCTCATTCGAATAATAAATGCGACCTCTTTGTATACAACTTTACATAGACGGATGGACATGCTTATATCGATTCAAAAAGTGATTCTATGCATATTCTTAAAAGCAACCTTGAGTGTATTTCGATTCCTTTTGCTTGTTACAAACTTTTCTATAAAGCCATAACACTCTTACAACAGCATAGTTTAGGGTAACAATTGTCAAGATAGTAACTGAGTACCTCGATGTGCATGAGTATTGCCAACATGTATACGCACAGAATATGTCCAGAAATAGTAACACCAGAAATAACCTTCTGTTTCATCTTCTTGATTCCGTATCACCTATATCTCAATGTTCTGGTGGTAAAAATATTCCTCCTATTGCAAATTTCGAGGAAGTCAGTGCGTATTAGTTTTGACAACATGTATACGCTCCATCTTAACACGTTTTATTTTACCATAAAAATGGAGAATATCTATAGACCAAAAATTAAATTTTCTTAAGTGATACCGCGAAATTTCGCCCAGGTTTGGGATATAGCTCCGCAGAATGTTAAAGTTCATAAGTAGTTGGCTCTTCCTCATTACATAAATTCTCTTACTGGTTTATTATGGAGGATATAATTTTGTCTTTTCGTTTGCATTGAACATATATTGCTTCTACTTTTAAGATGTTTGGTGCAGAATATGGAAATACGCTATATAAAATTTTCGTCCCATATTTAGTATGATTTAGTTCTCCAACTGTATACGCACAGAATAACCACATCGTATTCCATTGAAAAAAAAAATTAGTAAAAAGCCAATGAGCGGATCTGTATAATCGGTCGGGGCCGACCATATGATACCCTACACAACTATCACGAAAATCTAAAATTCTGCGGTTCTATATTTTGAGCCTGAATAATATTTCGCGGTATTTGCACCAATTTCTTATCCCACCCTATTTTCCAAATCTTATTTTCCCGAGGGGAATATATACGCCATAAGATAAAAATTTGTTCATTTTTGCTTTTGGTTAATTTATCATTCCGAATATTTGCCTATCATTATCTAAACAGCCGTATTTGTTCAGATCCCTTCACTGTGTAAAATTTGTGATGTTCTTCATATAATAATGGCCTCTATAGCGTCTAGAAAGTGTGCCAAAAGTAAAGTTTTCGATTTATTGCACCCCCGAAATAACGCCGGATCATCACGTGAGAAGTGTTTCTGTTTAAGTTCGTCCCACAGATTATTGGGTGCTAAATTGATGCAATTCTGATAGGGCAAAACAACGTTAGCCGGGTCTGCTAGTTTAATATAAAATGATAATGTGTGTGCAAAATTTAAAAGCCCTATCTTAACTATTGCGGACTCTATCGTGATTTCAAGAGACAGAAATCATAGAATTTTGTTCTGATGAACAAGATATACATTTTTCAACACAATAGACTTTAGAAATTCGACTGGTGATGTATCAAACCCCTTCACGTCGCTCAAGAGCTATTGCTGTTCGACCCCAAAGTATTGAAGAAACATTCATTTATTCAGTTCACAGAAGATCTCAAGACGATTACCAATCATTTCTTCTCTGTCCTTATTGGGTCTTTTAATTCCATCATCATGACTGATGAGGCGAATTTCCACCTAGGTGCTACGTAAGGAATATTTTAGCTTCTGGGACCAAGAAATTCCAAGTTTTTGTTTCGCACACATTTTCTTTTTTTTTATAATGTTTCGTTTTAATATTCAAAGTAAAACCGAGCGTATGAGTGTTGACAACGTGTATACGCACCAAAAGCCTCACAATAAGTATTTTGTTATTTTCGAAAATGAGTACATTTTGGCAAATTAGTACATTTAAGTTAAATACATTTATTGCCACAATGGTTGCAAGATGATTTATCAACGTCAAAATACTTAGAATTAGGCAGATCTTTTATATATGGGCTATGTCAAAACATGAATTTATATAGTCGACTTCAGACAGGAGTTCTTTTATCCTCAGGGAACCCGAATTGCTATTCATAATATCGGAAATCGGTCCTTATTGTCAATGGAAATTTAATAATCATTATTAAAACTCTGATAGTTCTATATTGTAATATTTCTAAAAGTGCAATCATATGCATAAAACATTCCAAACACGGATTGTCAGAAGTGTTCCTCAAATTTTTGCAGTCCTGCACAAAAAATATACCATATTATATCATAATAATTTAAATATAAACATATATTCTAATAAAATATTCCATAGTTATACACAGGTTATAAAATGTATGTTATTTGAGAATTTGTCAATAGTTGTATAGAACTCCAAACGTTGTATAGAACTCCCAACTCCGTCATTATGTTATTATAAATTTCCTTTTTGTTATTGAAAAATGTACAGGCTGAATACCACCGCTTTATATTTTACCGCTTAAAATTTATTTTTACGAAATTAAAATATTTTGGAATAGGTTTTATCACCACTCTAATTAAGGAAGGAGTTTCTCCTAGACCCAGAGAAATATACCAACGTTTTACGTTTTAAGTCCTACCTTCAAAATACTCTGAAACACTTGCCTCATGACGAATTAGTGTTGATATCATGTATACGCAATAATTGCCCCCTCTACTCATAGTCAATAATAAAATATAACATTTCGACTTATTTCCCAATAAATACCGATGGTAATCGCATTTTAACGTGCCTGCGGATAATTCTGATTCTCAGGCAATTTTAGCAATTTATGAATCCTTAATTACATTTCTCACTCATGTTTATTTTCTTACTTTCGGGTACCATGTGCACATTGTCGTTTCACCTTAAAGTCGTTCCCTTTTATTTAGTTTAAAGTGTGTGCATTTATTTTTGGTGTTACGTTTATCTTCATCAACATTTAGTGAGGATATCTTTTGTTCTTTGCAGCATAGCACTGACAATTCTCCAAAAAGAAATCCTTTCGTAATGGCCCCAAAAGTCTGCTCAATTTTTCGTATAGCCTGGCTTATCGTGTCACATTTCGTCGAACGTTATTCTATTACTTTACAAAGTATTGTCTTTATTTTGTTTGTTTGTTTTCGTCGTTAGGTTTGACAGATATATGAGACATTCCATGGGAAATGGAGAGGCATATTAGGTAAAGGTATAATTTATTAAAAAAAAATAAATAAATACCTGATCAGATTCGCATTCAATAATAATCATTGAATAGATGGATGCTTTATTTTTTTTATATTTTCATAAAAATATTTAAAATTACATAATGAAAACTATTCCTCCTTTTGTTTTGTTCTTGCCAGTAAATATCGACTACGGCCTGAAATCACTCTTTAGGCCAAATCTTCATTTATCTTAAGTTATATCGCGAAATTTCGCCCAAACTAGGGATAAAACTCCTTACAAAAAAATGCATATATGATTTGGATTTCCACAGGATAAAAATCCTCTCATTGAAAAATATTTATGACAGTAGTTTTTAGACATAACCTCCATACAAAAGTGACTTCCCGCTTAAAGACGTTTTCAAGGTTCCAGACGAATTTTCCAACAGAATATATTTGACTTTTTCAGAAGTTCACATACCTCGCAACTAATGCTTAACATTGTTTCATATTTCGAGCTAACCTTTAAATAAAAATCTCGCCTTTTCTAAGGTGTTTTTAATCTAGTGGTCGCATTCTTCAACTTAAGTAAAGGTAATTTGCATTTTGGGTTTCAGAGAACACAAATTTTACTAGAAGATAATTTACAATGGCATAGACCCTTTAAAAACCTAACCTAATGACTTTTTTACTTGATTTTAGTTGCGAGCTCCTCAGGACGTATACGTGTTGAAATAATGTATCCGCCCCATTGTTCAACAAATATGTTTGTTATCCATGACCTACTGTCTGCATTATTTGGTGAACTTGCAGAAGATATTTTGAAGCTGAAGAAACTGTAATGCAATTTCGGATTCCCAGAGGCTCCCTGCAACATATTGTCAGTAATAACCCCCATACAAAAGTAGTTCGTTCCGACGGTCTATTAGATATCAGAACGTACAAGTAATTTTAGAAAAAATGTGCAGGATATTCCAAAGTTATGCCCTATTTCCCATATAAAGGTCCGATACTTTTTATACCCTACACAAATATGTTGTCAGGGTATTATAGCTTTGTGCAGCCCAAGAGTTTGTAACGCCGCGAAATATTGGTCCTAGAACCACCTTTAAGTATACTGATCGTCATCGTCTAGACATGAGTGTCCGTCTGTCCATAATAATTTGTAAAAAAGATACAGACCACACTTATGGACCAATCTTCACGAAATTTTGCATGTAGAATGGGTTATGCCCTATGAAGAGACCCCTATTGTTTTTGGTAAAGATCAGTTAACATTTAGGCGATGAAATGGACCGAAAACTTTATTTTGGTCTAATTTTCTGGTCGCTCTAGAGGCCGCAATTATGGCCCAAACATCGCGAATTTCTACATGTAGAAAGGGATCGGCCCAAAGACTAAGCATGCCTGTTTTGATCAATTTAGGGGTTCAAATGGACCCTGACTTTTGTGTGAAAAAATTTTTGTGAAAAAAAATGGTATTCTATAGCGTATATATTTACCACTGAAGGACATAGACCCGAGAAGTTGATGGTATATCCAAGAGGAGTAGTTGACCTTTAATTGATACAATTATATTGTCGTATGTACTCGGGTGAGGGAGTTACACGTAAATATTTACAGCTGCTTACGTGCTTACGTATTCAGATATTATTTCGTAATCCATTACCACACTGGAGGGCGAAAATATAGCGCTGATCGCTTCCAAATGTTCCCTTAGGTTCTAGTCGTGGTCAGGGACAACGCCTATAATTTTCGATTATGATCAGATAATAATTTTGGTATGAACTGGACGGAAAACTTATTTTTTGTGCTTTTTCGAGTCGATCTGTAGGCCATTGGAATAAGAACATCACAACACAAGGGAAGGGCATATGGACAAGTAATTAGAAGGGCTGTAGTGAACATTAGTAATATTTTGTTGGCCTCTAGTTGGTCAAGATGGTTCAAATATCGCGAAATATTGCTCACGCTCAAAATATAGATCCACAGAATGTTAGATTTTCGTGGAAGTTGTGTAGGATATCATATGGTCGGCCCCGTCCGACTTTACTGCTCCGCTCACTGGTTTTAGTATTTATACCCTTCACCACACTGTGGTACAGGGTATTATGTCTTTGTGCATATGTTTGTAACAGGCAAAAGGAAACGAGATAGACACATGGTTCCTTTTGAGAATATGCATAGAATCACTTTCTAAGTCGATTTATGCATGTCCGTCCGTCTGATGTCTGCCAAGTTTCGCGAAATTCCGCCCAGATTTAGATATAGCTCCCATATATAGTTTCGTCCGATTTCATGTAAATGGTGCCCAAAGTCCCTATATATCTTTTGATTTGCACGAAATTTGGCATAACGTACTGAATTAAGCCTATAGTGATGTCTGCTAAATTTGGAGAAAATCTGTCCAGATTTAGATATAGCTCCCATATATTGTTTCGTCCGATTTCATGTAAATGGTGCACCAAAGTCCCTATATAACCTTCGATTTGCACGAAATTTGGCATAACGTACTGAATTGAGCCTAGAGTGATGTCTGCCAAGTTTCGGGAAAATCGGTCCAGATTTAAATATAGCTCCCTTTTATGAAAGATTGATTTTAAGTAATTGGCGTACTAAGGAACCAATAAGAACAAAACGATCTGAAATTAGTATAACCTAACCTGTGACAAGTTTGTTTGAAATCGCTCAATATTTGGATAGAGCTTCCATATATATTTTCGCCCGATTTCAAGTAAATTGGGCATCAAACTCCTCATGTTAGTCAGATTGACATCAACTTACAAAATTGAGCATAGAATTACGTAGTTGCGTTTTCTAGAAGTGCAGACATAGCCCAACGGATGACCTATTTATATTAGTTTGAAGTCGATTGACATACTTTATGGATAGATCTAGTTTTTAAGTCGGCATTGGTCCGGGTCCAATTATAATGTATTTTCATGGCCTTATGCACATTTTTATAATTGCTTGGGATAAATCTTCTTATAACGACCATCCTGATTTCAGATATTTTCGAAGGTCACAGCTAAATGTTAAACCTACGTTAGTATAGTTGGTATTTCCTATTGTTAGAAGACAAGAATTTCAATATTCCATATAGGAATAGACACACCTTTCTTATATAGACACACCTTTCTTATATAGTTTCTAACCGGATTTTCCAACTGATCAGATCGAGGTTTTAGAACGAACATTTTTATAAAATGAAGTTCTTTTGATAGGTCCGTGTTTTCACAACTGCCATGTAAAAATTCTGGCCTAAGAATTGAAGGATATAGCCGCATGGACCAAGCGAAGTGGCAGTAATTTGCTAAATGTATAGATTCCAGGTATATAACATATCACCATTTGTAAGTGGTCTCATCGATTTATATTTTTTGATTCCTCCATTTCTGTTAAATATCTTGGCACTTTCTGCCCTGAATCACTGCAACAAGGTGCTGTCCTGCACTAAAGTAATTCTAGATATTTTCATCTTGTTCATGCTTTTGTAGAATACAACTGTCTTCTGCTTCTTCTTACTCAATTTTTTGTCACATCAAAAGCTT
>NW_026876076.1:0-18887 GCF_032173495.1 Musca vetustissima
ATGTTATTGCTTACTAATTCTCTTATTATTTCGAGTTTTTGCATTAAGGCATAAGTTTATCGCACTTTTAAGCTAACGAGAATATTTAAAAAAATTATATTGAAATATTATCCACACAGAAGTGATCCCGGACACCAGATGGAGATTTAATTACGAATAAATAGAAAATAATATTGATGGGAACTTAAACAAGGATTAGTTTAGTTTAGAGAGAAAAAGGATTGCAAGAACTATTCGTTTAAGGATTGCATATAAAAGCTGGGCTAGGAACTTCAACGTTCCGAAACTGTTGTATGGAAGCCATGTGAATCTTCTGCAAATATGTTATCACAATTTTATCTACTTTTGACAAAATAGCGGAAGGATATATCAAAAATTTTACAAGTATGAAGTAATGTTATCTGGCGGATATACAAAAAACGTACCCAATAGCTCGAAAAATATCGAATGTTGGTTGTATTTTTTTTAAGACGATACCGAATATTGGGGGTTACAAATGATATATTGAATATACACTCCACGCTATGGTGGCGGGTATAAACATTAATTGGACATTGTTAAATCTATTGGTATTAAATAAAATCAACATTTTATTAATATGTCAATGCCAGAAACACATTTCATTTAGGTTTCATTCATTTAGGTTTAAAAATTGAAGAACACATAAACATTAATTTATTTGCTATACAAATTATTTTCAATTAATAATTCATTTTCACCTTAATCATCATTGATTTATCATTTCCCTTAAATAAACTTAAAAGTTGAAAATATTATTACAACTCATGCTACAGACGTTCGGCCAAATTAGAATGGCAATTATGTTGTGTCCAAGATTAGTCATGCGTAAATCGGTTTTGCATGTTTGTTTTTCTATTTTTCCCAAACTAGCCATTACTTGAAAATTTTGTCGACGCGTGTGTGTACCAATTTAGGATTATCGTTGTTTTTTGTGTGAGTTCTATGTAGCAGCCAATTAGTGTAGTGATATGGAAGAGAAGGAGTAGATAATATTTGAGGCATTAATGAGAAATACAGATATCAAATGAACTTTAAATCATAGGCCATCGTGTGTGTTACAATGTTGCCTAAGGTCAAACTGGAACATTCGATTATTAGAGGGGGATATAGGCAGAAAAATAATATTTATAACCTACACAACTATGTTGTCAGGGTATTATAGTTTGTAATGCCGCGAAATATTGGTCCTAGACCCACCTTTAAGTATACCGATCGTCATATCTCGTCTAGCTGAGACGATCTAGACATGTGTGTCCGTCCGTCTGTCTGTCCATTCTAATTTGTAAACACGATACAGGCCACAGTTATGGACCAATCTTCACGAAATTTTGCATTTAGGATGGGTTCTGGTCAATGAAGACCCCTATTGTTTTTGGGAAAGATCGGTTAATATTTAGGGGATGAAATGGACCAAATACTATATTTTTGTCGGTTTTTCTGGTCGCTCCAGAGGCCGCAATAATGGCCCGAACATCGTGAAATTTTCCATGGAGATGGGGATTGGGCCAAAGAATAAGCATGCCTGTTTTCATAAAGATCGGTCAATATTTAGCGGATCAAATGGACCCTGACTTTTGTGTGAAGAATGACAAAATTTGTACTCTATAGCGTATATATTTACCCCTGAGGGACATAGGCCCGAGAAGATTATATTATATACAAGAGGAGTGGTTGGCCTTTAAATTAATACCAATTATATTGTTGTATGTGCTCGGATGTGGGAGTTACACCTAAATATCTACAGGTATCTCCGTATTCGTATATTATTTAGTAACCCATTATCACTCTAGAGAGCGGAACTATAGCGCTGGCCGCTTTTAAATGTTCCATGAGGTTCCACTTATGGTCAAGGACAACGCCTATAATTTTCGGTGAGGATCAGATATTAATTTTGGAATGAAGTGGACCGAAAACTAAATTTTTTGTGTTATTTTCGAGTCGATCTAAAGACCACAAATGAAAGCCGAACATCACAACACAGCCCACGGTAAAGGGAATCTGGACAATAGCTGTGCTGAATACTCGTAATATTCGGAAAATATGTCAGAGTGGGGAAGAGGTTCTGTTTACCTCTAATCGGGCAAGAGGGTGCACGAAATATTGCCCAGGCTCAGAATAAACATCCGCAGAAAGTTTGAGTTCCGTGGTAGTTGTGTAGGGTATCGTATGGTCGGCCCCGTCCGACTATACTGCTCCGCTCACTGGTTTTTTTGTCTCCATTTGCAAATAGTGACCGGTACATTTGTAAATCTTAACCCGAATGTCTACCAATAGATATAAATTCCAGGGTAGACACCATATAACGATACTCCCATTATCCGGTATGTTAATGAGCTTGGATAGTTGTTCCCAACTGAATTGGCTGTAATGTTACACTTTGGATTCTTATTGGGTAAACATTTCTCCATTCAAAAAAAAAAAAAAAAAGAATTAAGGCCCATATTTCTGGATAGCGCCCAAACAACGGGGGTAACCCGAGTATTTGGACACATTTGACTCTAAATTGATATTTTTGGTTATTGGCTGACCAAAAAAAAATTTATAGCGGTTCAGGTCCATATAACAGTATCACACAATTTTTGGGTTTCATACGCGTTTTCCCACACAATTTATTGTAATTTGGCGTTCCAGGCTTTAAATCGGTTTAGATTTAGATATAGCTCCCATATATATTTTCATCCGATTTCATGTAAATGGTGCACCAAAGTCCCTATATATCCTTCGATTTGCACGAAATTTGGCATAGCGTACTGAATTTAGTCCAGACTGATGTGTGCCAAGTATCGTGAAAATCGGTCCAGATTTAGTTATAGCTCCCATGTATAGTATCGTCCGATTTCATGTAAATGGTGCACCAAAGTCTCTATATATCCTTCGATTTGCACGAAATTTGGCATAGCGTACTGAATTCCGTCCAGACTGATGTGTTTCGTGAAAATCGGTTGAGATTTAGATATAGCTCCATTATATTATAGATTGATTTTAAATGATTGACGCACCAAGGATCCAATATATGGCTGATAGGAACAAAACGTACTGAAATTTGTATTACCTAACCTGTGACAAGCTTCGTTGAAATCGGTTCATATTACAATATAACTTCCATACATATTTTCGCCCGATTTTAATTAAATTGGACATCAGACTCCTCATGTTAGTCAGAGTGACATCAAATTTTGCACAACGTACAAAATTGAGCATAGAATTACTTAGTTGCGTTTTCTAGGAGTACAGACCTCTTGATGATCTATTGATATTTGTTTGAAGTCGATTTGCATACTTTTGTCCCATTGTAACAATCGAATGACATGTTTATGGATAAATCTAAGTCGATTCACATTTAGAGAAATATCACATATTTTATTTCATCCAATTTCATTTTAATAGTCCTGTTTAATATACCCATAGTGGTGAAGGGTATCATATAGTCGGCCCTGTCCGACTTTACTACTTTCCTTACGGTTTTTTTTTAATTTTAGACGCATTTCCCACCGATGCACTATAGGTCAAATGACCGGCAAAATTGAAAAAAAATCAAACTGTCGTTTTTCACGAGTTTTTGTTGTTTTTGTATTTATAACACTCCAAAATAAGGACACGTAATATTTATTAGTGCTAAATACAAAGTACCGTTACACATCACTCTGTGAAAGTCGTTGACAATAATTAATTAGTGTAAAATGGAAAATATATATACAAGTGAGCATTTTTATATTAAATTAAAACATTTCTATGTTTGCGACACTATACTTGAATATAACCCTTTAACCTATGAAGACTTTAAAGAGTTAAAATAATTTGATATATTGATTTTCAGTAACCTTTACAAAAAAATGTGTCAAATTTCATTCTATTCGAATAATAAATGCGACCTGTACTCAATAGGGTACGTCCTTGGGCCGAATGAATATGTGAGTCAAATTTCATCCTATTCGAATAATAAATGCGACCTGTACTTTGTTTACAATTTAACGGACCGTGCTATTATATGGATCTTTGGCAGACTCTTGGGGTGTTTGAGAGAAAAATTCTCCGAAAGATCTACGGGCCGATCTGCGGTGAATATCGGCGTCGAATGAACCATGAGCTTTACAATTTATACGCGGACATCGACATAGTCAGTCGTATTGAGCTGCATCGACTACGGTGGCTAGGCCATGTTGTGCGGATGAATGAAAATGCCCCAGCTCAAAAAGCATATAAAAATGAGCCTACTGATGGTTCCCGTAGAAGGGGAAGGCCACGAATTAGATGAAAAGACCAAGTAGAAAACAACATCTTGGAACGTGGTCTTCCAAATTGGTGGACTTACGCACAAGACCGACGCGCTTGGAAATCTTTTTTAAGCTCGGCTTATGGAACAACCGTTCTGTAACAAGCCAGCTAAGTAAGTAGGTAAGTAAGTATTATTGATTTTAAATTTTTTGATGTAGGCAGTTGAAAATTTTAATTCAGGGTCGTACCTAATTTATTGCGCTCCGTATTACCTAAATACCAAGGACTTTATTTGCATCTGAGCCAGTTGAAAACGCCAGAAATGGATGAAAACATTTTTTAATAATCGAAAAATCTGACCAAAAAAGCCCAACAAAAAAAAAAAAATAATAAAGATTTAATAAAGGGAAAACATTGGTCAACAACAGAAATAGAAACAATGTTTACATTTATGAAAAACAAATTTTTCAATGACTGGAATTCTATTTTCAAACCAATAAGGAAAGTAGTAAAGTCGGACTGGGCCGACTATATGATACCCTTCACAACTATGGGTATATTGTACATATGTATATTTACAAATGTATGTCAATCTCCCTCGAAGGAAAACAATCATGACTTTTTGCAACCTGTGATAAATTTAATTTCATTCGGGCAGATATAGAGTCATCTGCGTACCATGGCACAAATTTATAAAAAAAAAACGATTTATAGCAAACTTGATACACGCTATTCGGTACGCCTCACTGTTAAAAAATTTATTTCAATCAGACATCCGTTCGAAATACATATGGAAGCTATGACTGGATCTGCACCAATTTCACCAGAACCCAATAAGGTCATTCAAGTCTCAATTTGATACGTTGTGCAAAATTTCATGTTAATTGGACAAACATTAGGAGTTTGGTGCATCATTTATATAAAATCGGACGAAAATATATATATATATATATATATAGAGGCTATATCTAAATCTGAACGGATCATGACGAAACTTAGCACACATCATTCTTAACTCAGTAAGCCATGCCAAACTTCGTGCAAATCGAAAAATATATTCGGGCCATTTACATTTAATCGGACGTAAAAAAAAAAATATATATATATATATGGAAGCCATATTTAAATCTAAACCGATTTTCACAAAATTTAGCACACGCCATTCTAGGCACAATTAGTACGTTGTGCAAAATTTCGTGCAAATTGAAAGATATTTACAGACTTTGGTGCACCATTTACCTTAAATCGGACGATTTACCGTCCGTTAAATTGTAAACAAAGTACAGGTCGCATTTATTATTCGAATAGGATGAAATTTGACTCACATATTCATTCGGCCCAAGGACGTACCCTATTGAGTACAGGTCGCATTTATTATTCGAATAGAATGAAATTTGACACAACTCATTATTCTAAATCTAAACCGATTTTTTCCAATTTCAATAGGGTTCGTCCTTGAACCGAATAAATGAGTTGTGTCAAATTTCATTCTATTCGAATAATAAATGCGACCTGTACTCAATAGGGTACGTCCTTGGGCCGAATGAATATGTGAGTCAAATTTCATCCTATTCGAATAATAAATGCGACCTGTACTTTGTTTACAATTTAACGGACGGTAAATCGTCCGATTTAAGGTAAATGGTGCACCAAAGTCTGTAAATATCTTTCAATTTGCACGAAATTTTGCACAACGTACTAATTGTGCCTAGAATGACGTGTGCTAAATTTTGTGAAAATCGGTTTAGATTTAAATATGGCTTCCATATATATATATATATTTTTTTTACGTCCGATTAAATGTAAATGGCCCGAATATATTTTTCGATTTGCACGAAATTTGGCATAGCGTACTGAATTGAGTTAAGAATGATGTGTGCTAAGTTTCGTCATGATCCGTTCAGATTTAGATATAGCCTCTATATATATATATATATTTTCGTCCGATTTTATATAAATGATGCACCAAACTCCTAATGTTTGTCCAATTAACATGAAATTTTGCACAACGTATCAAATTGAGACTTGAATGACCTTATTGGGTTCTGGTGAAATTGGTGCAGATCCAGTCATAGCTTCCATATGTATTTCGAACGGATGTCTGATTGAAATAAATTTTTTAACAGTGAGGCGTACCGAATAGCGTGTATCAAGTTTGCTATAAATCGTTTTTTTTTTTTATAAATTTGTGCCATGGTACGCAGATGACTCTATATCTGCCCGAATGAAATTAAATTTATCACAGGTTGCAAAAAGTCATGATTGTTTTCCTTCGAGGGAGATTGACATACATTTGTAAATATACATATGTACAATATACCCATAGTTGTGAAGGGTATCATATAGTCGGCCCAGTCCGACTTTACTACTTTCCTTATTGGTTTGAAAATAGAATTCCAGTCATTGAAAAATTTGTTTTTCATAAATGTAAACATTGTTTCTATTTCTGTTGTTGACCAATGTTTTCCCTTTATTAAATCTTTATTATTTTTTTTTTTTTTGTTGGGCTTTTTTGGTCAGATTTTTCGATTATTAAAAAATGTTTTCATCCATTTCTGGCGTTTTCAACTGGCTCAGATGCAAATAAAGTCCTTGGTATTTAGGTAATACGGAGCGCAATAAATTAGGTACGACCCTGAATTAAAATTTTCAACTACCTACATCAAAAAATTTAAAATCAATAATACTTACATACCTACTTACTTAGCTGGCTTGTTACAGAACGGTTGTTCCATAAGCCGAGCTTAAAAAAGATTTCCAAGCGCGTCGGTCTTCTGCGCAAGTCCACCAATTTGGAAGACCACGTTCCAAGATGTTGTTTTCTACTTGGTCTTTCCATCTAATTCGTGGCCTTCCCCTTCTACGGGAACCATCAGTAGGCTCATTTTTATATGCTTTTTGAGCTGGGGCATTTTCATTCATCCGCACAACATGCCCTAGCCACCGTAGTCGATGCAGCTCAATACGACTGACTATGTCGATGTCCGCGTATAAATTGTAAAGCTCATGGTTCATTCGACGCCGATATTCACCGCAGATCGGCCCGTAGATCTTTCGGAGAATTTTTCTCTCAAACACCCCAAGAGTCTGCCAAAGATCCATATAATAGCACGGGTAGTATCAGCGTCTTGTAAAGTGTGAGTTTGGTCTGGCGGGAGGTGGCCTTGTTTCTAAACTGCTACTTAGGCCATAGTAGCATCTATTGGCCATCACAATCCTTCTCCGAATTTCAGAACTGATGTCATTTGTTTTATTTATGGCTGTACCAAGGTATATAAAGTCTTAAACTACCTCGAAGCTGTAGTTCTCAAGTTCCACAGTTGCTCCAAGTCTACTGGACGTCTTGCGCGTTGATACCATCAGCTTGGTCTTTTCGCCGTTTACTGCCAGACCCACTTTGGCAGACTCCTTTTCAATTTGTTCAAAGGTGGATGTTACCGCTCGC
Source organism: Musca vetustissima (assembly GCF_032173495.1). Taxonomy (NCBI): domain Eukaryota; kingdom Metazoa; phylum Arthropoda; class Insecta; order Diptera; family Muscidae; genus Musca; species Musca vetustissima. The sequence continues at coordinate 7,682 of NW_026876076.1, forward strand.
AATGTTCGACCCATTATATCGCTGTCATCGGCTTAGGCGAGTAACATGTGTTGTTTGGTGTACAGAGTGCCATTTCTGTTGACCTTTGCGTCCAGTACGATGTTAAAAAGATCACACGACAAACTGTCACCTTGTCTGAATCCTCGTTCGGTATTGAAGGGCTCCGATAGGTCCTTTCATACTTTAACTGCTGACCTTGTGCCACTTAAAGATATCCTGCATAGGCGTATTAATTTTGCAGGAATGCCGAACGCAGACATGGCTTTAAACATCTCTGAGCGGATAGGGCTTTCGAATGCGGCTTTATAGTCGACAAATAGGTGGTATGTGTCGATGTGTTTTTCGTGGATCTTTTCCAGGATTTGGCGCAGAGTATGGGTATGGTCCGACGATGTCATTGACCATTGGCTTCAATCATTCACACAACACACTGGATAGCACTTTATATGCGATGGGAAGGAGACTTATTCCTCTATAGTTGGCACATATCGTCTTGTCTCCTTTTTTGGGCACGGGACACAGGATGCTGAGGTTCCAATCACTGGGCATGCATTCATCTAGCCAAATTGTGCTAATTAGCTGGTGCATGCTCCTGACCAGCATCTGGCCACCAGACTTGAATAGTTCGGCTGGTAACCCATCGGCTCCTGCTGCGTTGTTGTTCTTGTGCCGATTAATTGCTTTTATGACCTCATCTTGGCTAGGTGGTATACACTCTACACCATCATATCTTACTGGTTCTGGGGTATCCCCTTCACTGCTACTATTTGATACCAGAAGTTTTTCAAAATGCTCCTTCCAGATCCTCAACACGCTGTCTGTATCTGTCACCAGGTTCCCTTCTTCATCTCCACAGGAGGATGTGCCTGCACCAAAGCATTCGGTTTGGTGTTTTACTCGTTGGTAAAATTTCCGGACTTCATTCTGACTCCTGTACATCTCGATTTGCTCACGTTTTTCCTGTTTCCTCTCTCCTTTTTCTCCCGATAATTCTCCATCACGTTACGTGTTACTACTGTCTGCAGGGTTGCCCTATACGCTGCGTTTTTTTCATCAGTAGCATTACGACACTCCTGATCGTACCATGGGTTTCTTGGTGGTGGTTTTTGGTACCCAAGTGTTGCTTTTGCTGCAGTTTGTAGGGAGTGGGCAATTATTTGCCATTGTGCTTCTATATTATTATCGGGACAAGAAGTGCTTTCAAGCAGGTGGGTAAGTTCAGCGGAGTAGGCCTCTTCTACCTGTTGTGTTTGCAGCTTTTCGACGTCGAGTTTCCGTATTGTATTAGATCGAACCTTTGCTGCAACATTAAGACGGGTGCGTACCTTGACTGCCACAAGGTAATGGTCCGAATCTATATTCGCTCCTCGGATCGATCGGACGTCTAAAACACTGGATGAATGCCTTCCGTCTATCACAACATGATCAATTTGATTTCTCGTTACTTGATCAGGAGAGATCCAGCTGGCCTTGTGTATATCGAGATGCTTGAATCTGGTGCTGCTAACTACCATGTTTTTTGCTGCCGCGAAGTCAATCAACCTCATGCCGTTGTCGGATGTTTCTTCATGAAGGCTGAATTTTCCGACGGTGGGGCCAAAGATATTTTCCCTTCCGATTTTTGCATTAAAATCTCCTAGCAGAATTTTAATGTCATGGCCAGGGCAGCGGCCATATACTGTTTCTAGGCGCTCGTAAAATATGTCTTTGGCCAATAAATCAATAATAGATATATAACAATTTCAACAGAATTGTTATGCTTTTTCATTTGATTTGATTTGGGATTCACTGCAGTACGTCCTCCATAAATATATTTGATCCTTGAAGAATAATTGATTCTCTGAATATAAAGTCTAATTCTTTACATTATTTTGCATACTTCAGATAGGGTAATATATATTTTCTCTCTCATTCACTACTTGAAATATTAATAATATATATAATTTTCTTCCATTTAGTACGTTCAACATTCATTCCTTACATCTTTAATAAAGTCATTGGTAATATTATTTGTGTGTCTTTACTAAGAGCGGGAGCCAATATTTACTTTGGTTATTATCCACTCGAAGCAGAGACCGAAATAAAACAGCAACAACAACATAAAGGACAAACAATCAAATATTTATTCCACAATGATGTCCATTAACAAGAAAATCGATAAATATTGTCAACCGCCATTAAGATGGTCAAAGTATTATTGGGGACTAATGAAGCATCTCGACGAAGAAAAACATGAACACACACACTCACACATTTCTGCAAACACACAAGAAATGAGCATCATCACTTCTACAAACACAATAAGAAGTAGGAAATCATCACAATGTACAAATGGAATTAGTGGCGGACAATTTGACAGTTGATTTAATTAAACAAACACAACATTAAAGGATTTCCGTTCGGCAAATGTCATCCGGAAATGTTTAACATGGTAATAGTTAAACGAATTTCATTGTGGAGGACGGTTTCCGTCTGCTGATGGGATGATTAAGCAGTTTATGGTTTTAATCACACAAACTATGAAAGGGGAGAGACGGAAAGGGTGTGAAATAGAAAGATTTCAACTCGATTAGGTAGCAATTATTCCTACCGAAAATGAATATTCCTACTGCAAAAATGAGCGTGAGTTTGGACACCCATTTCAACCAAATTAGCTTTAATTTTATTATAACGGCTCGAGGTTCGTGTTAGACCCTACATGACGTTATTCGAAAATTTGAACACTAAATGACTCTATATTTGATATTTATATTATATAACCAGAGAGCGGAGCAGTATAGTCGGACGGGGCCGACCATTTGATACCCTACACAACTTCCACGAAAATCTAACTTTCTGTGGTTCTATATTCTGAGCTTCGGTAATATTTCGCGAAATTTGCACCCTCTTGTCCAGATTACCTTCACCATGGGTTGTGTTGCGATGTTCAGCTTTCGATTGTGGCCTATTCATCGGCTCGAAAAACACAAAAAATTAAGTTTTCGGTCCCAATTTATCCCAAAATTATTATGTGATCATCGTTGATGTGATAGGCGTTGTGTGATAGGCGTTGTCCTTGACCTTAAATGGAACCTCATGGAAAATATCAAAGCGATCAGAGGTATATTTCCGCCCTCTAGTGTGGTAATGGGTTACTAAAAATGTCTGAGTACGTAAGCACCTGTAAATATTTACGTGTAACTCCCAAATCCGAGTACATACGACAATATATTTGGTATCAATTTAAATGGCAACTACTCCTCTTAGATATACTATCAACTTCTCGATTCTATATCCTTCGGGAGTGAATATATTCGCCATAATTTTGGTAATTTTTCACACAAAAGTCAGGGTCCATTTGACCCGCTAAATATTGACCGATTTTTATCAAAACTGGCATGCTCAGTCTTTGGCCCGATCCCCTACTCCACGTTGTTTCACGATGTTCGGGCCATATTTGCGGCCTACCCTACACAACTATGTTGTCAGGGTATTATAGCTTTGTGCAGCCCCAAGAGTTTGTAACGCCGCGAAATATTGGTCCTAGACCCACCTTTAAGTATACCGATCGTCATATCTCGACCAGCTGAATCGATCTAGACATGTGTGTACCGTCCGTCTGTCCATTATAATTTATAAACACGATACAGGCAACAGTTATGGACCAATCGTCACGAAATTTTGCATGTATGATGGGTTCTGTCTAATGAATACCCTTATTGTTTTTTTTTTTTTTTTTTGAAAAGATCGGTTAGGGGATGAAATGGACCAAAAACTTAATTTTTGTCTGATTTTCTGGTCGCTCCAGAGGCCGCAATTATGGCCTAAAAATCGCGAATTGCATGGAGAAGGGGATCGGGCCAAAGAATAAGCATGCCTGTTTTGATAAAGATCGGTCAATATTTAGCGGGTAAATTGACCTATACTTTTGTGTGAAAATTGACAAAATTTGTATTTTATGGCATATATATTTACTCCTGAAGCACATAGACCCGAGAAATTCATAGTATATCCAAGAGGAGTTGTTTGCCTTTAAATTGATACCAATTATATTGGCGTATGTACTGGGATGTGGGAGTTAAATTTAAATATTTACAGGTGCTTACGTATTCATATATTATTTAGTAACACATTACCATAATAGAGGGCGGAAATATAGCGCTCATCGATTTGAAATTTTCCTTAAGGATCCAGGTATGGTCAAGGACAACCTATAATTTTCAGTGATGATCAGATTAAATTTTTGGGATGAAGTGGACCGAAAACTAAATTTTTTGTGATTTTTTTTTAGAGCCAATATATAGGCCACAAGCCGAAAATCCCAATACAATCCACGGTGAAGGGAATCTGGACAAGTAATTAGAAGGGCAGTACTGAATTCTGGCATATTCGGAAATATGTCAGTGTGAGGAAGATATGCTGTTGATCTCTAATCGTTCAAGACGGTGCAAATATATCGAAAAATTGGCCGGGCTCAGAATATAGAACCGAAGAAAGTTCGAGTTCCGTGGTAGTTGTGTAGGGTATCATATGGTCGGCCCTGTGTGACTATACTGCTCCGCTCACTGGTTCCATTTGCTACTTCCTTAAAGATTCACCGGAGACCTCATAAAGAATATATGTTATTGATGAGATTAAAATTCTATGTCGATTTAGACATGTCTGTTAATATCTTCGAAGCTTTGACTTCTTGGATGTTTGGTATTGTAAATGGGGTATATCGTTCACGTTTTGTTATAGCTACCATATAACGGTACCACACCATTTTCGAAGGTTTCAGGCTAACTTTCCAATTTAAAATATTTATATACCTGCGTAGAGCCCTATTCCAGTGTCTGCAGTTCGGTATTTTTTTGCCTGACGGCAATTTACTACAGCATAGCTCCAATATAAAAATCCCGATCGGTGTTAGGTATTTTGCTATACCAATTTAGCATGCCAAGTTTTATTTTATTTCCCACCATTAAAATGGTTCATATTAATTTCATCGTATAATTATTCGCTAATTGCATCCATTCGTGGATGAACAAATCCCTGAAGGAGAATCCCTTAAAAGGAGAGACAAAATACGAATAATGAATCAGCTGTATTCTATGCTGGCTGGCATTTATTGCTAACATCACTAGACAATTTATATTCGAATTATGCAAATTTTGTACAATTTTTATGTTTCCGCAAATGTTTTTCCCAAGAGGGTCATGTAGGTTTTTGTTTCTATAAACTGTGTGACAGTTGGCTAACGGTTGTTAGTGTTGCCAAATTTATGTAGATGAGTCAATTAGACGCAACGTAGGTAGGTCACATTCGAAATTCGATGTTAGAAACAATAAATCGATGTGAATAGGAGGTTATAAATCTAGAAATAATTGTTGACTATTATTTAAATAGAATTACATTTATAAAATATTATAATGTTGAATCATTTCTTCATCAAATTGTACAATATTTCCGTTAAAAAAGGATTAATTGAAGTCACTTCATTTAAACCTTGTATTTCCCAATGAGTTTCGTAATAGTGGTTAAGTTCGCGAAAACTTCATTTAAAGTTTGCCAGTTGCTGTGGTAGCATCCCTTATATATTTTTTACAATGGTCCAAAGTGATGTCTATGGCGAAGTAAGACTTGGGTCTTTTTAGATCGTGGACCCCGCAGTCGTGGAACCGATGTTAGAGTTTGATGGTTCTAGAAACATTCTCACAATTTAAAATTCTGCAAGGGAACAAATCATTCATATTAAATTACTTCGTTATACCCTACACAACTCTGTTGTCAGGGTATTATAGCTTTGTGCAGCCCCAAGAGTTTGTAACGCCGCGAAATATTGGTCCAAGACCCACCTTTAAGTATACCGATCGTCATATCTTTATTTATTTTTGTCGGTTTTTCTGGTCACTCCAGAGGCCGCAATTAAGGAGAAGGGGATCGGGCCAAAGAATAAATATGCCTGTTTTGATAAAGATCGGTCAATATTTAGCGGGTCAAATGGACCCTGAACTTTGTGTGAAAAATTACAAAATTTGTATTTTATGGGGTATATATTTGCACCTGAAGGTCCTAGATCCGAAAAGTTGATAGTATGTTTAAGAGGAGTGGTTGACCTTTAAATTGATACCAATTATGTTGCCGTATGTTCTCGGATGTGGGAGTTACTCTTAAATATTTACAGGTGCTTGCCTATTCATATATTATTTAGTAACCCATTACCTCACTAGAGGGCGAAAATATATCGCTGATCGCTTTGAAATTTTCCATGAGGTTCAAGTTATGGTCACCGACAACGCCTATAATTTTCGGTGATGATCAGATAATAATTTTGGGATGATGTGGACCGAAAACTTATTTTTTTGTGTTTTTTCTTGTCAATATATAGCCAAAATTGAAAGCCGAACATCACAACACAACCCACGGTGAAGGGAATCTGGACAAGTGATTAGAAGGGCTGTATTGAATATTTTTAATATTTCTTGAACTCTAGTCGGTCAAGAGGGTGCAAATATCGCGAAATATTGCCCAAGCTCAGAATATAGTTCTGCAGAAAGTTATAGTTTCGTGGAAGTTGTGTAGGGCATTAAATGGTCGGCCCCGTTTAAATATTTGTTCTTCGTCGTTGAGTAGTATAACCAAGCAAAACATAAATTAATCTTTACTGTAAATATTTTTGTATATGAGTATTTTACCATGTTTTATGTTAGCAATGAAAGACGACGACTACAACAAACATAACAACATTTGATAGCATACTAAAGATATATGAAGCTTCCTTTATGGAGTTTCATTTTAATAATACTAAACTAAATTTGTAATAAAATTTGGCATTGCTTTTTATATCAAACAATTGTTAGTAAATGATTATAAATTTAACAAAAAAGAAAAGTAAGGAAAGTAGTAAAGTCGGTCTGGGCCGACTATATGATACCCTTCACCACTTTGGGTATATTTTACATATGTGTACTAACAGATGTCGCCTTTTTCGAAGGAACATCGACATGTAGTAGAACGAACTTAAATATTTGATCGCTATTTATATGTGAACCGACAAACATGCACCATTTGCCTAAAATCGGGCGAAAATATATATGGGAGCTATATATATATATATATATATATATCTCAACCGATTTTCACGCAACTTAGCACATTGCATTCGTTACTCAATTCCGTACGCTATGCAAAGTTTCGTGCAAATCTAAATAAACTTAGGGGCTATGGTTTACTTAAAATCAGAAGAAAATATATATTAGAGCTATATATAAATCTGAACCGATTTTCACTAAACTTAGCTCACATCATTCCGGATTCGATTCAGTATATTATACATCGTGCATATCGAAATATATTTAGGAACTTTGGTGCACCATTTACATTAAATCGGACTAAAAGATAAATGTGAGCTATATGTAAATCTAAACCAATTTCCACGAAACTTAGCACACATCATTCTAGATTTAATTGACTACGCTATGCCAAATTTTTTGCCAAATATCAAAAGATATTTAGGGTCTTTGGCGCAGAATTAACCTTAAATCGGACAAAAATATATATGGGAGCTATATCTAAATCTAAACCGATTTTCACGAACCTTTACTAACATCATTCCAGACTTAGTTCAATACGCTGTGCCTCATTTCGTGCAAATCGAAAGATATATAGGGTCTTTGGTAAACCATTTACCTTTGAGCCGATTTTTTTCCAATTTCAATAGCGTTCGTCCTTGGGTCAAATAAACAAGCTGTGCCAGGATAAATGCGACCTGTACTTTGTTTACAAGTTAACATCACCAGACGGACGGACGGACATGCATAAATCGACTCAGAAAGTGAGTCTATGCATATTCTCAAAAGGAACCATGGGTTTATCTGGTTTCCTTTTGCTGTTACAAACATATGCACAAAGACATAGCACCCTGTACCACAGTGTTGTGAAGGGTATAATAATACAAGTTAAATATATATAACCACCTGTTTTTATATAATGATGTAAATAAGTTAGAAGACAGTTTCTAGATAGAAATAAAATGATTAATTTGACCACAAATTATATACATATGTCTATATATTAAATTTGTCTATATCCGTTAATAAGGGGATATAACTGTAACTCGCCAATTTCGGCATTTAAAGCGTCCTACCGAATTTTGTCTCTAAATAGGAGGGTAAATATTCTCTTATATAAGTGCATGTATATTTCAATCTCACCAGACAAGATTTCCAATCGAAGTACGAAGGCAGTTCGGAAACTTCTTAAAAAACACGCGGTATAAAAAGAAACAAGTTGGGTGTTTTGGAAACTTCAATCTCTGTTATGAACACATTTTAAATTTTGTTTCGATCTTGCAGCTACTTCATATAGAAACAGGTGTTCAAAAAACACCCATATCCAATTTTTAAAAGGGTATAGAAATTGCGGATGCGTTTTTTTATACCCTTCACCACACTGCGGTACAGTGTATTATGTCTTTGTGCATATGTTTGTAACAGGCAAAAGGAAACGAGATAGACATATGGTTCCTTTTGAGAATATGCATAGAATCACTTTCTGAGTCGATTTACGGCAGTCCGTCTGTCCGTCCATGTATTTTTGTGAACAAAGTACAAGTCGCATTTCTGATCCGATTTGGATGAAATTTGGCAGAGGTCACTTATTTGGCCCAAGGACGAGCCCTATTGGGAAATTTGAGATTTTTGGGATGAAATTTGGAACAGCGTAATGAATTAGGTCTATAATGATGTGTGTTAAGTTTCCTGAAAATCGGTTCAGATTTATATGTAGCTCCTATATATATTTTCGTCCGATTTAATGTATTTGGTGCACCAAAGTCCCTGTGTATCTTTCGATTTCCACGAAATTTGGCACAGAGTAATTAATTAGGTATAGAGCGATGTGTGTTGAGTTTCCTGAAAATCGGTTCAGATTTAGATATAGCTCCCATATATTTGTTAGTCCTATTAAATGTAACAGCGTGAAAATCGGCTTAGATTTAGATATAGCTTCTATATCTGACCAAATGAAAAATTTAGTATCTGTTGCAGAATGACATATTTATGGATCCAATTTCATTTTACTGGTCCCTTAAAAATGCGACGTCTGTTAGGAGTCATCTGTTGAATATACCCAAAGTGGTGAAGGGTATCATATAGTCGACCCCGTCCGACTTTACTACTTTCCTTACTGTTTTTTTTTTTTTTTTTTTTTTTGAGAATATGCACTATCACTTTCCGTCTGTCAATGTATGTTTGTGAAAAAATTACAGGTTGCATTTACGATCCGATATGAATGAAATTTGGCACATGTCATTAGTTTGGCCGAAAGACGTATCCTATTCAAATTGTGAAAAATCGGTTCAGATTCAGAGCTCCCATATATAGTTTCGTCCAATTTTATGTAAATGAAGCACCGTACTGCCAATATTGGTCCGATTGAAACAGATTGATTTATACGATGTTTTGTTGGAATCGGCCCAGATTTAGATATGGATCCCATAAAAAGTATCGTCCGATTTTATGTAAATGAAGCACCGTGCTGTCAATATTTGACCGATTAAGACAAAATTTTGCACAGCGTACTGAATTATGTTTGGATTGATCTATGCGAATTTTTTTTTGGAATCGGTTTAGGTTTAGATATAGCTCCCATATATAGTTGCGTCCGATTTTATGTAAATAAAACATTGAAATTTAATTTTTCATACATTTTAGATTGGTATGTGTATGGGTTATTTTCATTTATTTGAAATATCTATGTACGCAAGTAATTTCGTCCGATTGCATTTTAATGGCCCTCCAAAGATGCTATGTCTATTCCATCAAAAGGATATTGTACATATGGACATCTCTTGCATGTACCCAAAGTGGTGATAGGTATCATATAGTAAACGTTCCTTACTGGTTTCCTTCTAATAATCTTATTATGTTAAATTATGTTAACAAGTAGTAATCTCTTTATTAAAATACCGGCAATTGCTTATATTATAAGTTTAATTTTGCACCTTCTGTTTAAAACCACATCCGGAATTTTAAATAAAATACGAAGAAACTAAAATACATTCAACTTGCAATACAATATTCACATTGCATTGCTTCTTAGTATTCTACGTCTGTCACTTAATCGGAAAACAGTTGACAAGACAAGAATGTAACATTTCACGAAAGCAAAATTCAAAATGAATGGCCTGGAAATTGCATTTCACGCTAGCACAGACGGGTTGAATACCAAATAGCTGACAAAAAAGTGTCAACATTTGTGATTGAGTGCAGAGTTGGCAAATAACGTATTCTTATATTCTGATTTTTTATCAACATTGATAAATTGAAAGTCAATGCAGCTGTCATATGCACTCATTATATATATATATACTAGCGGGCCCGGCAAACGTTGTCTTGCCTAGCAATATTGTTGATGTATAATTTTCGGCGTTCTACTTATATGATAGTTGATATTGAAAATGTTAAAATTTGGTTCCCTTTAAAGGGTAGCCTCCATATAACGGTACCCCCAATATTCAACATAATTGCTTCTAATTTCATATTAGCTATACTTATTGAGCAGAAAATCTCCCTAATTAATAATATCAATATTGACCCAAGTATTCGGATAGCTCCCTTATAACGGTATCCCTTAATATTCGGTATTTGGCTGCAATTTTTTATTCGCCCAAGCTTCCAAATATCCCTCATATAATTTTTAAATGTAATCGGCAGTAATTTGGTGTTTGGTTGTTTTATTTGGTAGAATGAATCGTACTAAAAGTATCTATATTGGTCCACTCTTTGAGGTAGCTCCCATATAATGGTATCCAAAATATTCGCTATTTTGGGGAGTTTGTTTCAGAGTGTCAACCAAAGTGGCCGTAATGTTTTATTTAGTCCAAATTTTCTCATAGAGTGGCCTAAAGTATTAAAAAGGCGCCATACATATTTGAAGTTCTTACCCCTTTTTCCAACCTGAGTGTCTGTACATTATTTTTAAAGAGCATGGGCAACCTACTATCACATAGTGTTGTAACATTGTTCCCATATAAATGTCCCGACCGATTTAAGGAATCTACATATTAGAAGATATGAAAAGTTAGATTTATGTTTAAGTTTAGTTGATATATTAAGGTATTTCCAATTTTATTGTCACAGGTTCAATACGAAAAAAACATCTTTTTTTTAATGAATGAATTTTTTACGGAAAATGACATCTTATATTAGTTTTCTCTGTGATACACATTTGTGGTATCGGATAT